>NW_028118444.1:0-99000 GCF_965113295.1 Leuciscus leuciscus
CTTAGCAACAGCACTAGATAAAACCTCCTTTTAAAAGCTCCTCTTTATTCAACAGAGTTATGAGCTGACTTGTTTATTTATTTATTGAAAATTCATAAACATCTGCTTTGTTCTTTATATTTTTAATTGTTTTGTTCTCTTAACAAAAACACTAACGATACCAATTCCTCGGAACTGGAAATCGCAGCATGAGTGCCTCATCCCGGGGAGGAGAAACCGCAGAGCGTTTAAAGGCAGAGATAGGGCGGGGCCCGTCTCAAACCCCGCTGTTCGATCCATTTGCGATCCCCAAGATGCGCGTCGACGCCGTGCCTCGGCAGCAGCGGGACCCGCGCCTCGGGGAGTGCGCACCGAACCGTCCTCCTCGAAGAATGGCCGGCGGGAGCGGAGCGTCCTCACGGACAGCTCCTCGCAATGCTCACAGTCAGCCCCCTCGAGAACTGACTGTTGGCATGCTCCACTCCCAAACAAGCAACACAAAGCTGAAGTGTGTGTCCTCCCCACCCGTGATATAACGTGGGCAGGGAACAACACAAGGCTTGCTTGCTCTCTTTTGCCATAAAATATATATATATATACAGTACCAGTCAAAAGTTTGGAAACATTACTATTTTTAATGTTTTTGAAAGAAGTCTCTTATGCTCATCAAGCCTGCAGTTAAAAAACAAAACAAAACAAAAAACAGTAATATTATGAAATATTATTACAATTTAAAATAATGGTTCTCTTTTTTAATATATTTTAAAATGTAATTTATTTTTGTGATGCAAAGCTGAATTTTCATCAGCAAGTACTCCAGTCTTTGGTGTCTTATGATCCTTCAGAAATCATTCTAATATGATGATTTGATACTCAGTTATTATCAATGATGGAAACAGTTGTGCTGTTTAATATATTTTTTTGGAATACTTTTTTCAGGATTCATTGAGTAAAACGTTAACAGCATTTATTCATTAAAACAGCATTTATTCAAAATAAAAACATTTCTAACAATATAAATCGTTACCATCACCTTTTATCAATTTAACGCATCCTTGTTGAATTAAAGTACTAATTTCTTTAAAAAAAAAAAAAGATTGTTACCAAACTTTTGAACGGTAGTGTATATTGTTACAAAAGATTTCTATTCTAAATAAATACAGTTCTTTTTAACTTTTTATTCATCAAATTATCCTGAAAAAAGTATCTCAGGTTATAAAAAAAAATATTAAGCAGCACAACTGTTTCCAACATTGATCATAAATCAGCATATTAGAATGATTTCTGAAGGATCATAAGACACCAAAGACTGGAGTACTTGCTGATGAAAATTCAGCTTTGCATCACAAAAATAAATTATATTTTAAAGTATATTAAAAAAGAGAACCATTATTTTAAATTGTAATAATATTTCATATTACAGTTTTTTTTTTTACTGCAGGCTTGATGAGCATAAGAGACTTCTTTCAAAAACATTAAATAGTAACATATCCAAACTTTTGACTGGTACTGTATATATATATATATATATATATATATATGTACTCTGCAGTGCCAAATGGGAGGAGCTAGAGCTCCAGCTCCTCCCCTCGCTGGAGCTCCAGCTTCACCCCGCTGGATTTAGTGGGCGGGGCCGCGCATGCGCAGGTTAACTTTCTCGCTATCAAAGAGTTACGTCACGATCTGATTTTTTTTCCTGGAATGGGATCAAATATTAGCCTGACTACGTCAGACTTCCTACTTCCGCTAATTTCATTTCGCTCTTGTAGTCAGTCTGAGATAGCAGCCTATCTTTCAGTTTTCCACCGGCCTGAAAACAGCCGGGCCAATCAACGAACAGAGGGCGGGCTGAGAGCCGTGACGTAGACGCTGATTGTACCGTGGATGCGTAGATTTACTTCACATAATCTGCAAAAGTCATTCACAGCCGTGTTCACTCCGGTATTTCGCTCGACGGTTTAGTTTTTGCATCATACATGCGTTTACAGTGGAAGTTAGATGCGGCTGAGCATGCGCATAACACACGCCATAACCAAACGTTATGTGATTGGCTTACGGGTAACCAATGATTTTAAACTTCAGACAAGCGCCCCCCCGCGAGAGAGAAAACACTTCTCTATTATGCTATGCCAGACTCTGTATACGAAGCAAAGTGAAGTAGCAGAGTCTGGTATTACCAGGCTAATCAAATATGGACTTTTAATGAAAAATAAAAAAGTTGAATATTTGATAAATAATATTATACTGTTTGTTAAATTCTATATCCACAAATGTCGTTTCACAAAATCTCTTCCAAATGTGAATGCATTAAAAAATGACTTTTCTTTATTTTGTAAATCCTTAAAGAAAATTGATACAGTCCCTGCTATTAAATTCTTCTTACTTATATTAGAATATCAGTTTATATAAACCCCTATGTTAGGGAATTTGAATTGTTCTTAAGTTTGCTTATTTATTTTTTAGAATATTGCAATCAGTATTTACTCATCAAATGTTCTCTCCTGAATCGTATGGTAAATTAACTTATTTATAACTGTCTTAATTTATGTTTCAAGAACAATAGTTATTGCACATAGAGTAAGTCGAGACTTTCTTGTTTTACAGCAGAGAAGGAAGACCAGTCCTATATCAACGCAAGCTAATCGAATAAGTCCTTTGTTTCGGGTGAGGAAGGAACATCTGGTGCCCAAAGAAGACAGAAAGGTGCGTGAGTCCATTGGTATGTCTTGTATTGAAACAATGCTGTAATATGTAGTACATAATTTGATCACAGTAAATTTGAAATCCGGAAATCAACACCAATAGAGTTAATTTCAACACTTTGAAAGTGTATATATGGGAACCACCCACAAAGTGTTAGTTCAACACTTTCAAAAGTGTTGCCTCTCGCAACACCGACACAGTGTAACAATATGAACACTAAGAGAGTAAAATTTTAACACCAATGCAGAGAACAACAACACTGTTACAGAGCTGGGTGCAGCTTTGTAGCAAACACTGGCAGAGTTAAACTTCTACACTGTTCTGGTGTTGACCTAACACTTTAAAAAAATGGAAATGACAATCTTCTCAACCTTATAGGAGTCAAATTTTACACCATCCTGGTGTTGATGGAACACCTATTTACAAATAAAAAACAACACTAAAGGAGTTACCAGTTTTTCTTATTAGGGTTTTGCATTACCTACTTTAAAGAACTGTAAAATAAACTAACAATGATTTAATCTGAAAAGAATAAATTCACTTTGAAATAAACACATCACTCTGTATTACTCTTTCAAAACTTTATTCCAGCACAGAGCACCAATACATCTAGCCAGTACTTTAAATTACATGAATAAATTTTTTTTTATTATTTTTTTTTTTACAAATAACAGTCCAAACCGATGTAAAATAGACTGTCATTTCCATAGGACATTTGTAAATCAAACGGCTTGTGGTAAAACAATTCGTCAGGTTTTTTGAGCACAAGACTGTTCTCTTGTGCAAAAACACTGAAAGCATGAAGATGTTCAACAAACTCTGATTCCATACATGATGGCAAAAAAAAAAATTCCATCCATAATAAAAATTTTATTTTTCCAAAGACAGGTGCATCATCAACCAAGTCTAAGCACACAACAAGACCACTACGATACTCCGTACCATGACACTTAACCCACGGTGTGACCGTTAATTCACTTGAGAGATCAATGTGGAGCTGCTCAGAAATAAAATCACCGTTTTCAAGGTCGGACAACAATTCTTTTGAAACAGGGCCAGACTCAATACCTTTGATAGTACAGTGCTCCCAGTGATAGGCAATGGCTAGCTGGTGTTTTTTGGCAAGTGATTTGGTCAGGTTTTTGAAATTTTTTAGATTTTTCTTAAAAAACCTGTGTTTTGCTTCATACCTCATAGTCCATACATGAATTAATGTGCCAATTTGCCTGATCCAATCAGGGTAGTGAATCATAAGGTGGTGCTTTGGAATCAGATTCCTAGAAGGGTACAACTCCTTGAACAATCGATGATGCTCCACTATCAGATGCTTCAAAAATATTGTCATTCCTTCAGAGATGCAAGGAGAAAATATAATGTTAACTATGTAAGAGGAGCAACATCAAATGCCAGTGCTTATCCCCTTCTGGGACTACATCTCGAAATATGAGAGGGATGTTCCTAATGAGACACAATTAGTGGTGCACGATATATCGGCCGCCGATATGGTCATTTTTTTACACATCGGTATCGTTCCGATGTCAAAATATGGCCGATGTGAACAGGCCGATATTTGACGTGTGAAGTTGAAGATGAAGTTGACGATGCTGACTCGATCTTAGCAGTAGTGAATGTGCCGGAGATAAATACACATTTCATACAGATGACATAAGCAGAGAACAGTCTGTTTTCTTTCGTTTTGAATTGTTCTGTTTAAAAATAGACATTTCAAGCTTTCTATATATGTCCGGTCTGTGAGGCAGGTAGATTTCGGTTCATTTATGAGACGTGCTCCAGGTTCACGCGCCCTCGCCTCGTGTCCTGATTAAATATTTTCTACTATATTTACTTCTTATTTAATTCAATCCAGGCAAATGGTTGATGAAACATTTATCAAAATTAAGATACAATTAATACAAAACGAAATTAAATTTAAAGACAGGCTTTTTGTGCTTTCTGTTTGAGGTCTCTGTGAAAGTTTTAAAGCAGTCTTAGTGGCGCTCTCAGAGCGCTCACGTCAACTGTCCCGTCCGTAACATTGTTAACGCAGTCCAGTGCGACTTATGTTTTTTTCCTCTTCATGACACATTTTTGACTGATCGTTTTTTGACTCGTAGATATTTGAATATATTGCTTGATATTTCATACCCGTTCGAATTAGATTTTTCTCAAAAGTGACAGCACGTGTGATTTGTGGATTACTGATAAGCGCGAGTCTGGAGAAACAGGCGTTTATTGATTCATTCTCAGTGTTGAGAAACGTAGCCTTCATGTGTTACGTTATTGTATTAATAATAACTAAAGTAGCCTACCTAATTATGTTACATATTTATTTTGTATGAAAACTAGCGCGTTCGTTACTTATGGATTAAAAAGTAGGCTACCGTTGTATCAGTGCTGCGCGAGCTCTCTCTCTCACAAACACGGACGCGCGCACACACAGAGAGAGAAGATAATTGTAAAATGAAAAATTGACGGGCTAAGTTTAAATTTTGTTCTTGCTTGTTTTTTTTCTGTCAAAATATCAGAAAGTATTTTGTATTATCCATCCGTGTTTTTAAAATTCGTTAAATGACGGACGTTTTACTGTTAACACAGCCCATGTCGGATTCGTCTTATAGCCTAGGCTACTTGTTGTTATTTTTAGAATGATTCGTTATGCTATTATTGGACTCCTGTCTATTCATTGTCAACTGTTTTCTATAAATATGTTTGTATTGGCTAACATTTATTCAGTTAATGAGTGTCCTGTTTAAAATGTGCAATGTTCAAACAGACAGCACGTCACAAATAGAAGCCCTTTTCCCTGTGGTATTTTTTAGTATCATATTTGGATATTGGAATAATAAATAAAGTAGCCTATCTTAATTTTACACAATGTTCCTGTTTTTTTGTTGTTGTTTTTACTGTTTTCTAAGGGTTTCTTAATTTTAGACAAGTTGACCAGCACACATTACTGTATATGCAATGCAGTATAATGCATGTGTGTCGTATGTGACATATTTTGCACACAGGTAAAGGTGCCCAATATCAGTCATTTCTAAAGTAAAAAAAAACAAAAAAAAAGTGTTTTGGAAAATAGCTCTTTATTTGATAATCATTAAAATTTGTTTTCTATACAGAGATATCGACATCGGTAAATATCGGTATCGGCCATAACAGCAATATTAATATCGGTTATCGGTATCGGACACAATTTTCACATCGGTGCATCACTAGACACAATGTCTGACTTGCGTTGAGTCCAATGCTGTTTCCAGCTTGTTGAAGGTTAACCTTGGTTGGGCGATTATTTTTGTCCAAATAGCCATAGTTGAAGGCATACAATCTTTGAGGAATGCAATCGCAAGAAATTAGATTGCAACTCATGTATTCAAAAAGCAGTTTCACTTCATACTGTGCAACTCCCTCCAGGATATCATGCATAATATCCAGCACAAAGTTCTCTGATACATTAAAGTAAGTCAAGGTATTGAGTACAGAATTTCTTTTAATACCATAACAGGAGTTTTCATTAGGGTTGTCAGCTAGATACTTATAATGTTCCTCATTTAGGTTTCTGCTACGCAATATCACCCGCGGATCATCCTAACTAAATACTTCCTGTGCTAACACCTTGTCAGTGAGGCACAGTCTGCAGTAATGTTTCGCAGAAAAAGATTCAACGTAACCAAGAATACCATTTAGACCAAGGTTATCGCCGGTAAATTGCGCAATAGTACCAAAGATGGGCTCCTCAGAAAATGACACCTTCATTCCCTCCTGCTCAAGTATTTTCACATCATCAACCAATGGGCCAAGTATTTTGTCCATGCCATAGTTTTTTCCATCCTCAGAATGGAACAAAGAAATTAGATGTATGTTCATTAAGGAAGAATTTATGTGTGCTGGCAGGTTACGAAGCACAAAATATAAACAGCCAAGTTTATGAATTCCATGTTGAGATCCTAATGGGTTTGCCGTTTCGAAATCATCGTAGTAAATTTGGATCTGAAGGGCATTGCTATGGATGGAGTACAAAGGATGGTTTTTGTAATACTGTCCATCACACAAATCTCGATACGTGTCACTTTGCCGTTTCTCTTGAATAAGATTACACACCTCATTATTCCTAAAAATGAATTCAAGAGTCTTCAGAAGAGGGATATATATGAAAGTGTCATTAACTGGAATCTGTTCATACATTCCAGAGATCTTATTCTTTCTTGTATCGTATCTGACACCTAAGTGTATTTCAGTAGGTTCAACAACCCCCCATTTCTCACTGAAATATTTTCTCCATTTTGTATCGGTATTAAAATCGGAGAATGGATTATGAAAACTATTAAAAACATCTTCAACTGAACTTCTACTTGTGCTGTCAACAGGCACAACATTTAAAATGTTTTCCCTTAAACTTGTATGGAAATCAGTGACAAAATCCTCCATGCTTTCAACAACTGACATAATAACACTGTTTGCAACACCGTTACCCTGCAATTTAGCTATTATGGATGCACACATTTCTTTGGAACAATCCCTTGAAACAGAAGAAAATTCATGCAAACTTGCATCATTATCTGAACTTTGCTCTGTGTTAGACACAACAAGTGATGCTGCTTCACCGGGATTTGGAGCTTGTTGATTTTGTAGTGATATACATTCTCACTGTTTGATGCTACACCACTAAAATGAAATCTAGTTAAATGTTTTTTAAAACCTGCATAACTATTAAATTGCAAGCAACAACCATCCTGAGCACAAACCAGCTCAAATTTCTTGCCAGGATACAAACCATGTACAAGTTTAAGGTGCCGAATTAATTTTACTGTTGTAGCAAGCAGCGTTTTACAGATGTAGCATCTAAACATCATTCAATAACTTCGCTCTGAGCTCCTTTACCCTTGGGCTCTCACTTGTGGTGCCAACATCAATTCCGTAGATTGTAGTCTGGAGAAAAGTGTACATATTTTTGAGTGGAAGATCATAACTGATGCTGAAAACAAAATGGACCTTGAAGAGTTCATCAATTGCTGCAAGTGAAGAGGATTCTTGACAGGGGATGAGCTTTTTATCAACCACAATGAAGAACTGACTGATAGTTTCCTTGCTGCTCCCTGTGGCAAGAATGTATGGTTGACGATTCTCTTCCGCCTCAAGATGTTCCTGTATACTCCGGCATGCCTGAATGAAGAAAACAAACAAACAAAAACACAAATTTGATTAATAGTAATGACAAACAAGTGCAGGTTTATCAGTTAGTAGGGGTGTGACGAGACGCTCACTCCACGAGACGAGACGAGACACGAGATTGGGTTCACGAGAACAAGACAAGACGAGATTTTTACACAATTTAAGAAATCCTCAATGATGAAATATATGAATGGAAAATAGTCTTTTATTCGACTGAAAATCACAAAATGCAAAACAATTTAGGTGCATTTTGAAATCAACTTGTAATGAATGTTATTTTACTTCTATTTTAATTAATTCTATGCAGTAAAGGACATGCAAACACTGCAAAATGTTTTGCTATAAACTCTACCGTCTGGCTTCTCCCCTGTACGATTTCACATGAGAACTCTAACTCCTTTCCACAAATCGAACATAAAAAAATAAAACAGTATAAATAAAATAAATATAAATAACTGAAATAACACTTTAAATGCAAACCGTAAGTGTGTATCCATAATCAAAGTACTGCTTTCTCAAAACTACAAGTTCAAACAGAAACACATTTTTTTTCTTCAAGCATGAAAAAGAGATAAATGAACTACACAGAACAGCCTAAGATTATGGTAATGTTCTTTTTCAAGAATATAAGCATGTCGACGATTTCTGGCAGCAGTTGAGACCTTTGGGCAGGGCTGCACGATATGAGGAAAAGCTGCGATGTGCGATAACATTGTTTATTGCGATGTCGGATATGTGAATGTTAGCTATGTGAATGTTAGCTATACTGTTCCCATGTCTTAGTGCTTTAATAGGTTCTTTGCATGATAGGTCAAATGTTTATTACCTGCCTGGTTCAGATTACACTATTTTAGCACGATTTTGGCACGATCCGTTTCGTGGAGATTCGGACAACGGGCGTCGGGACGCAAGATTCGATCGTTTTATTTCGTATAGTGTGTCATAGTGGGCGATAACCTACGCGTCTGCGATGCTTCAGGACATCACGACAGAAAGACTAGCATGTTTAATTTTAACGGTCCTCCACGACGGGTTGAATGCGAGCGAGAGTGAGTGTGCGCGAGCGAGTGAGAGTGCGAGCAACAGTGAGTGAGCGTGTGTGTGTGTGTGTGTGTGCGCGCGAGTGAGTGAGTGAGCGAGGGACAGTGAGTGTGTGTGTGTGTGTGTACGCGGAGTGTGTGTGTGATTGGCCCAGCACACAAATGATTTAAAAGTGGCAGGGACATCTTCAATACTAATTTCACCCTCACGCTCCATCACTGACATCACAACAACTCACGAGACAATAGGCTTGTTTGAGATGAGCAAAATCTGCGCAGAATCGATCACCGGTGATCAGCGCGAGATGCATGCCGGTTAGAAATGTGTCCGAGTGCGGTCCGCCTTGCTCTGATGTCATGCTGACGTATGTCAAAAAACTCTCGCGAGCGCAAGCCGCACGTGTCGGATTCTGCAGTCGAGCGCAGTTGCTCTCCACTGACTGCGCTGATCAAAAGCATGATGGGAAACGACTTACTGACGACACAGCTTAATGATCATTGGTTTAAACAACCGTGATGTATGTTCTCTTTTAAAATGTTTGATTTTAAAACTCTGATATCATGTTTTATGTGTATACGTTATGTGTGAATATTCCCAAACTATCTGACAGTGCGATCTCTTTGGGTTATGCAATGTAATTTTTATAAAAAAAAATAATAATAAAAACACATGTCTGTATTAAAGAAAAAAAAAGATTGATAAACATGTATTTGGAATGGAATTAAATAAGTAGGCTACTTATGGGTGTCTTGTTCATTATACTTATTTTCATATAAAAGCAACAGAACTTAAATTCCATCCAGTTTATTAGCAACACTCTGCACGAGCGTGAATCCCGTGAATCCCGCGATATCCATCTTTGATCTCACAGGTGTCAGATCCACTGCGTGAAGAGCGAACTGTCCGGCTTGCCTGCTCTTTTTTCACTCCTCCTCTCACTGCAGCCGCCTACTCTCGCATACATTTCAGGCGAGGCAAGTCGCATCTCAAACAAGCCTAAAGTTTCACCTCGACGAGAAATCTCGTCGCGTTTTAATCTCGCGAGATCTCGTAACACGAGATCTCGTCACACCCCTATCAGTTAGCATAAATTTTAGTCTTTTTAGCTTGATTGAACATTGTACAGAACAAGAGACACTCCAGAAGAAAACAGTATATGCACCAACTAGCTGTTAAAGGTGATTTTTAAGCATTTTTTATTTATTTTTTGTAAGCCATGAAATGACTTGAGACTCGACTCGGACTTCAGCTTAAAGACTTGTGAACATCTCTGGTTTAGATCATTTACATTTAGATAACTTACTATATTTACCCCCATTTACAGTTCATCTAATAGTGAATTATAAGATGGAGAAATTAACGGAGCAAATCTAAGTATAACGCTTCTAGCCCTTGTATTTTGTCACCAATAACCTACTTTTTGAAATACCACCACGTGGTCAACAGCCTGAGAAATACTGATCTTGTGGGGTTTTTTTTCTTCCTGAAGCCTGGGGTGACAAGAGATGCAGAAGTAGAAGGAAGGATGATAGGTCACTGTCCCATTCTGAAAAACACAAAACATATGTTAAATGTCTACACTACAATAACTAAGTTAAGCAGATTTTAAACCATTGCAAGTTAGTTCTGTACAACTCTACCTGGGGAATCCTGTTCCTCCCTTTTCTCTTTGGCAGATGACCGTAATCTTTTCAGCAGTGGAGTGGAAGTCAAGGTTTCTGCTAGCCTGATAACCTTTGCTTTGAAGACAGTTGGCCACCTTTCAAAAAGTCTGGAAGCAGATTCTGACCCAAAGAGGAGCGTGAAGTCCTGAAGAATCTGAAGCAGTTTGCAGAAAACATGTAAAGAAATTACCATAAAATATTACATTTCTTAACAAGCTAAATGTGTTTTCAACAAAGCAGACTATTTGACAATTCTCTGAAACTAGCATTTCAATTTGGTCAAAAAAAAGGAAAGACAAAATCCATACCAATCCTTTAGTATCCAGGAATCGAGGAAAAACTGAGAGAATGGTGGTGGATTTCTCTGGATAAGGTGCTGTCTGTATTCAAACGTGGTCCTCATCTTCTGCATGATGACATCACGGTCACTTGTATGATTCGTCAAGGAGATAGCCTCTAAACTTTGGTCATTATCTAGCTGATCTTCACGGTGACACAGCTGTCTGTCAAGCAAAGGGCCTCCCTTTTCCTCTGTTTTTGGATCATCCTTATTTGCAGAAGGTTTTGTCCCCCGTTGTACTGTTTTGAGGCGCCATGACAAGAACCCAGTGTTCCCTATCGTTCGGTCACTACGACGTACGTCGTGGTGAACGACGAATAGGAATCTCGCTAGAGAGGCCAATCTACTTCGAGTGAAACTAAACGGGCCAATGCATATTGGCGTGCAATCATTTGCATCAGCTGTGCAGCCTCGCAGCGCGGGTATTTAACGAGCAGCTGGTGCGATTGCACTTCAGCTTTTTGCTTCGGAGCCGAGCGTTTCGATGCTGTTTAATCTACTGAGTGATCAAACAACGAGCAAGCTCTTCAAGATGATCTCTCGTGTCTGGTGCGGGCGATACAGCGCAGCAGCGGGGTCGACTTTCTTTTTCTCTCTTTTGTTTTTGTGTTACTGAGCAAAACAAAAAAGCTGTTTTCACAGCTGGTAACGGTGCGCCAAGAGCGCTGAATAGCCGTTCTAATGGCTGGTAAAGACCGCCGTGAAGGGAGACAGCGTACGACAGGTTGCATTCCTGTCTGTGTCCGCTGCGACCGTTCCCCTGCGTGCTTCAGTACCAAGGAGAGTATTTCCCTGAAAGAGCTTACATGGGTGTGAGTTGCGTCTTTCTAAAGATGACATTCCACCCGTGTGTTTCTGGTTGCGGTCGTTTCCTGTCCTCACTGACGGCCACGATCACTGTCTCGCATGCCTGGGAAACATGTGAGACTGTGTTTGTGGGTGGTTCATGTTCTCGCACGGGAACATGACCACGTCGACACGCCGGTCAACTCTTCTTTCTCCGGAAAGTTTGAGTCCCCTCTGTTTGTTGGCCAGCCGCTGCTTGTGTGTAAAAGCACAGCTGCAGGTCTGCTCGGCACTCTGGGGGACCGTGGAGATCGGCGAGAGCTTCCGCGGGGAAAACCCGACGGATCTCTCGCTCCTCAGCGTGTCGTGTGCCGTCGAGCTGCCGGGCTGCAGCGCGGGTTGTCACGGCAACCCAGCGCTCGCTCGGCGCTCTAGGTGCACGGTCTCCTTGTCTATTCTCCGTTGTAGCGCCCTCCCTGGTGGCCACCAGGTGAGGTCTACTTCAGTAGAATGGCTTGGGTGATCTGAGAGCTGAGGGCTTCTCCTTCGGGGAACCAACCCCCTAGGGCCCCTCCCTCTCTAGCGCATCACAAGTTGTGCAGCTTCTGGATGGGATTGCTGGTCCTTCAAAATTGGAGGAACCTAGCGTTTCATTCAGGGCTCCAGCTGAGGGCAGATGTCGATTGCTGGATCGGAGAGAGGGCCTGTTTTGTTCTGGAAATGAGGGTATGCTGAGTTCCCACTGTAATAGTGTGTGTGCTTATGCTGAATCAGATTCAGAACTGACAGCCATGCTTTCCCGGGTCTTTCTCGGATGTGCATTGAAAACCTAGGAGTATGGAGCTATATTGGTGGCAAAATATGGAACGCCAAAAGTGGCAAATTCTGCATAAGTTTTCACCTCTCTCGCTACCCTCGATGGTGGGGTGGCTGTGCCTCTGGCGAGCCACCTCTGCCCTGCATGCGAGGCCAAGGCACTCTTATTGCACGAGGGTAGTTCTAAGCCGGAGTTGAGCTGCGCTTGTCGACTGACCGTGTTCAAGTCACAGCGCAGGCCCTCGGCCAGACGATGTCCACCTTGGTGGTCCAGAAACGCCCCTGGCTGTCCTTGCAGAGGTGCGAGACGTTGTCAAAGTACACTTTCTCGATGCTCCCATCTCACAAGGTGGCCTTTTCGGCGACACTGTTGAGAATTGGCCCAGCAGTTCTCCGCAGTTAGCAGCAGACTGAAGCGCTTTCCCCGACGTACCACCAGAGTGCCTCGTGGGCCGCCCCTCAGTCTACTCGTCGCCAAGGGTGTCATCCCCTGCAAAAAAAAAAAAAAAAAACACTCCGGCACAGCCTGCTCTACTGTGTCCGCTGCAGGAGGATGACACCGCCCGTCTCAGCCACTGTTTAAGTGGTCGGTGAAACAATCACCCCTGAGATGGGTGACCCGGAGATGGGTGGAGCTGCTTTCACCCGGTGAGGGCCGGGGAACGAATCTTTTGAGTGTTCCACCACTGGAGTCACAGTGGTACCTAAATAAAAAAAAATTAAAAAAAAGAGCAGTTCTTCCATCCCTGGGTCTGAAAAGGGCCAGGAGAGCAGTGGGAGGAGAGAATCCTCACCACTCTCATCCGCCTCTTCTATCGCCAGCAGGCAACAGTGTGCGGTTCGAGAACGCAACCAAGCCACCTCCTGCCTCGTGGAACCGGGTAAGTGTTTCACGACACACTCAGACTCCGCTACGGGCCGCCTCCCAGAGAGAGCCTCCCAAGCCGAGCCCCTGTGTTCCACCTCGCTGCCCCACTCCGGGTACGCCTACGGTCCCTTTGGTCCCGCTTGTACGGTCTCTGCGAGCCTGGCTAGTGCTCCCCAGTCCGTCTCGCTGGCTCATTCGGACCATCAGGCTCAGCTATGCGATTCAGTTCGCCCGGCGTCCCTGCAAGTTTCGGGCCATCCACTCCACTACAGTGAGAGCAGCCGATGCCCATGTCTTGTGCGCGGAGATCGCAGTCCTACTGGCGAAGGACGTGATAGAGCCGGTCCCTCCAGCCGATATGAGGTCAGGGCACTACAGTCCCTACTTCATTGTACCCAATAAAGGTGGTGGGTTACGACCGATCTTGGACCTGCTAGTTTTGAATCGGAGCCTTCAAAAGCTACCGTTCAAAATGCTCACGCAGAAACGCATTTTCGAATGCACCCGTCCCCGAGATTGGTTTGCAGCGATCGACCTGATGGACGCGTACTTTCATGTCTCGATTCTTCCCCAACACAGGCCGTTCTGTGCTTGCGTTCGAGGGTCGAGCATATCAGTACAAGGTCCTGCCCTTCGGCCTGTCCCTGTCTACCCGTGTCTTCACGAAAGTCACAGAGGGGGCCCTTGTTCCCATGAGAGAACAGGGCGTTCGCATCCTCAACTGTCTCGACGACTGGCTCATACTGGCACACTCTCGAGATCAGTTATGCGAACACAGGGACCTCGTGCTCAGGCACCTCAGCCAGCTGGGCCTTCAGGTCAACCGGGAAAAGAGCAAACTCGCCCCCGTGCAGAGGATCTCTTTTCTCGGTATGGAGTTGGATTCGGTCACTCAGACAGAGCGCCTCACAGAGCAGCGCGCGCTCAGTTGGTGTTGAACTGCTTGAACACATTCAAAGGCAGGACGGCGGTCCCACTGAAATTCTTTCAGAGGCTCCTGGGGCATATGGCAGCAGCGGTAACCCCGCTTGGACTGCTCCATATGAGACCGCTTCAGCACTGGCTTTTCGGCCGAATCCCGAGATGGGCGTGGCATCACGGCACTCACAGGGTGACAATCACACCGGAGTGCCGCCAGTCCTTCAGTCCGTGGTCAGACCCCTCGTTCCTTCGGGCAGGAGTCCCCTTGGAACAGGTGTCCAGGCATGCTGTGGTTTCACAGATGCCTCTCCCACCGGCTGGGGTGCCACGTAAAACGGGCATGCAGTGTCAGGGGTGTGGACGGACCCCCAACTGCATTGGCACATCAACTGCCTTGAGTTGCTTGCACTACGTCTCACTCTGAGCCGCTTAAAAAAGCCGCTTCAGGGCAGAGACGTGCTGGTCCGTACGGACAACACTGTGACCGTTGCGTACATCAACCGACAAGGTTGTCTACGCTCCCGTCTCATGTCGCAACTCGCCCGTCATCTCCTCCTCTGGAGTCAGAAGCATCTGAGGTCGCTTCTAGCCATGTATGTCCCCGGTGTGCTCAACCGTGTGGCCGACGAGCTATCACGAGCTGTGCTTCGGGAGAATGGCGACTCCACCCCCAGGTGGTTCAGCTGATTTGGAGAGAGTTCGGGGAGGCTCAGGTAGACCTGTTTGCCTCCTCAGACACCTCCCACTGCCAGCTGTTTCACTCCCTGACCGAGGGAACACTCGGCACGGTTGCACTGGCTCACAGCTGGCCCCGGGGCCTTCGCAAAAATGCGTTTTCCCCAGTGAGCCTACTTGCACAGACTCCGTGCAAAGTCAGGGAGGACGAGGAGCAGGTCCTTCTGGTGGCTCCCTATTGGCCCACCCGGACTTGGTTCCCAGAACTCATGCTCCTCGTAACAGTCCCTCCCTAGCCCATTCCTCTGAGGAAGGATCTTCTGACTCAGAGACGGGGCACCCTATGGCACCCGCGTCTGGACCTCTGGAAACTCCATGTCTGGTCCCTGGTGGGACGCGGAGGTTCTAGGTGACTTACCCTCGGAGGTACTTAACACCATCACTTCTGCGCGAGCGCCGTCTTCGAGACGTGTGTACGCCTTGAAGTGGAACCTGTTCGTCGAGTGGTGTTCCTCTCGCAGAGAGGACCCCCGAAGATGTTCGATAGGGTCAGTGCTTTCCTTCTTGCAGCAAGGGTTGGAGCGAAGGCTGTTTCCCTCCACCCTCAAAGTACACGCTGCCGCTATTTCAGCTTATCATGACCACATAGATGGCAAAACAGTTGGAAAGCACGACCTGATCGTCAGGTTCCTTAGGGGGGCGAGACGATTAAATCCTCCTCGTCCCCCCTCCATACCCTCTTGGGACCTTTCCCTAGTGCTCCGAGCACTCCAGGATGCTCCCTTTGAGCCTTTGCAGTCAGCAGACTTAAAGCTTCTCTCCTTGAAGACTTTGCTGCTGATTGCACTGACCTCGATCAAGAGGGTAGGGGACCTGCAAGCATTTTCGGTCGACGAATCGTGCCTAGAGTTCGGGCCGGGTGACAACCATGTTGTACTGAGACCCCGGCCTGGCTATGTGCCCAAGGTTCCTACCACTCCCTTTAGAGATCAGGTAGTGAACCTGCAAGCGCTGCCCCTGGAGGAGGCAGACCCAGCCCTGGCTTTGCTCTGTCCCGTTCGCGCTCTATGTATGTGGACAGAACTCAAGGCGTCAGGACCTCAGACCAGCTCTTTGTCTGTTACGGAGGCCAGCAGAAAGGGAAGGCTGTCTCCAAGCAGAGGATGGCCCACTGGATAGTGGATGCCATCGCCTTGGCTTACCAAGCTCAAGGCGTGCCCTGCCCACTCAGGTTGCATGCACACTCCACGAGAGGCGTTGCATCCTCCTGGGCGCTGGCACGTGGCGCCTCACTAACAGATATCTGTAGAGCTGCGGGCTGGGCGACACCTAACACGTTCGCTAGATACTATAGCCTACGTGTAGAGCCCGTGTCCTCCCATGTTCTCACCCTAAAGGGGTAGAAGCACTGTGAGTACCGGCTCTGTCGGCTTGCTGCACCCTACTGTGCACCCTTATTGCTCCAGAGTCAAAGCCTGTCGAGTCCTCCAAACACCCTCGGCCCGGACGTGGCGGAGCGTCCGGTGCCAGGCCTTTATCCGCTGAATCCTTGAGAACCGGGTCTAGGCTGGGTCCCATATGTGTGACCCTACGGGGATCCCATATGTGTATATCTTCCACGGCTGCTCCTAAACGGAAGCCCGTGTCTTCCCTTGGGCTAAGTCACCCACTATTCATATGCAGTACAACCCTTGGGTTAGTCCATATGTTTATTCCCACATAACTCTTCTTAAGATTGTGGCTCCCGCAGCGTTCCCCTCCCTCAGTTCGGGCACGCTTTCCCAGTGTTATCCAATAATCTCACTGTATGGGTTATCACGGAACAACAGTGAAGGATACTCTCGGTGTAAGCCCTCTCCTATCGTCCTTCCAGGCAAGAAGGTGTAGAGGCTTGCTCAGGGCGCTGGATGGGGTGCAGCAGCTGTGGCACTTTGGTAGGGATTCCTATTCGTCGTTCACCACGACGTACGTCGTAGTGACCGAACGATAGGGAACGTCTCTGTTACATATGGTAACCCTCGTTCCCTGAGGGAGGGAACGGAGACGTACGTCCCGTCGCCACATCTGCTGCGACCCGCCGGGGCAGCCAGCTCACCGGCTCGGCTCCTCAGCAAAAAACTGAAGTGCAATCGCACCAGCTGCTCGTTAAATACCCGCGCTGCGAGGCTGCACAGCTGATGCAAATGATTGCACGCCAATATGCATTGGCCCGTTTAGTTTCACTCGAAGTAGATTGGCCTCTCTAGCGAGATTCCTATTCGTCGTTCACCACGACGTACGTCTCCGTTCCCTCCCTCAGGGAACGAGGGTTACCATATGTAACCGAGACGTTTTTTTGGCCATCATAAAAATGTTCCTTATGAAATGACACAAATTAAAACTCAAAATTGTAACCCTCCATCGAAAATGACAACTTCTTAGAAAGACATTTCTAAATGATCACAAAAATACTGAATGTTCTAATCTCACATTATGACTTACATATCCAGTCCTCCCTTGGGGATCTCTGAGTGAGGGAAACAAGGTGATAATTCCCAAACCATAGTTCTGTTTGGTAAGTCGATGTGGGACTCTCCTGAAAAATGGAAACACTCAATGTTACTTCACAATGATGAGAATTGTTTAAAAATATATAACTAAACTACTCTTATTTTCAGAACAATCAACAGCTTATTACTTAAAATTTGTAGCACCCAACTAATATAGTTCACAATTTATATACTATCTTATACTACAGGGCCGTTGAATGCTTGAATCTGATTGGTTGACGAACGTTCTAAGGTGTGCATTATTTTCAGGGAAACGCACGGCTAAAGTAGTTCCAGGCAGGTCTCGACCGCATTACAGTTCCATATCACTTCGCGTAGTCAACTGTAATAACGGAAAATAGGATACAATTCATAACAAGAAAAAGCATTTCGCCCCATGCGCTTGATCTGCAATTTTCAATGTCTAGCTTCACAATCAATAGAAACATGTTGTTTAATTTGAATAAATAAACTATAAAGTCCTATCTATAATCAATAGAAAATTAAACTGAATATAGGCTAAATAAATGGATAGTCCTGCAGCATGGATTTTTATTGCAGATAATTGAACAAATAAATAATTATTGATAGGCCTACTTGTTAAAAGGGCTTTGGGTTTCATTTATTTGGCTAGTCTACTGTCATCTGTCAATAATAGAAAAAAAAGAATTAACGAATTAATTAAAACGAACTGAATGAATTAAAAAATTATAATATTGACGCACATGCTTTTCTGTCTCATTATTGCAACATCTCTCTCTAATAACTGCATTAATAACTGCATAAAGCCGGGAACACACTTTAAGGCCGGTTATGAATGTAATTTGATACTTATGACTGATCATGCCCAAACGCGTGTTCAGCGCGTTCAGTCTGTGTTCAAAGTCGGTGTTTAAAATCTGCTGCAGTCGATGAAAACAGTCAGAGAATGTGTCAGCTAGTCGTGTGTCCCCAGCATTAGTCTGCTATCAGCGGCTCAAACCTCCGTTACTAACTCTACCTAACCCTAACCCAGCATTAGTCTGCTATCAGCGGCTCAAACCTCCGTTACTAACTCTACCTAACCCTAACCCTAACCCAGCATTAGTCTGCTATCAGCGGCTCAAACCTCCATTACTAACTCTGAAATGACGTTTTGGAATTAGCAACGGAGGCATGGGATTAGATGCGTAAGAAATTAGTCCTACATACAAGAGCGTTTTAATGACAAAAACTTTACAAACGTCTTGAAATACATAATCTGAACAATGTTTCGAGGTTTGGTAATGTTGTGGCCAATTCTCTGTCTCTGGTTCAGGTCTTCAATATCAGGTTCAGGTCTCAGAAGAAATCTTTCAGAGTCGAAGTTTCAGGCCTCAGAAGTAACTTTATTGAACAATTCAACAAAGTGAGATGGTAGCTAAGCATCTAATTTTACAATGGTTTTCTCTCAGATCTTATACCTTTTCTCTCATCCCTTGGTGTCCAATTTCCTCGCTTGGTGACCAATTAGCGTTATCATGGTTATCTTTTTCTCTTTGCTCCTCCTTGTCACGTCGCCACGATTAGAAACACCTGCATTAATGTCCAATTTCTATTGGTGGCCATACTGGCGCATGCGCTTTATTAAATATGATTTCATATATGGTTTTTCGGGTACTTTTCCACTCTTGTCCTTAGACTACCTTTCACCCAGTTTTTGTCCTGTCCTCACACAACCTCTTCCTCGTAAACACTTTTGACAGGTTCAGTGTTTCCCATCATTTTGTCCCCTTTGACCTGTTCTCTCTGTTTCCCATGATTTTAGGCCTTCGTTTCCCCTGCTTTTGGGCCTCCCATATTCTAGGCCTAGTTTCCCTAATATTCATATCATGCATTTGAATAGGATTTATGTGTGACACAGATGAGACAAAGAAAATTCTCCAACAGTAACTGTAGTATAAGCGGAATAATTGACTTCAGGCCGTTGAATTATTAGAAAAATAATGCACACCCGAGGTGTAACGGCCACTCCGCTTCGCGTCGTGACCGCATTACCACCTCGGGTGTGCATTATTTTTCTAATAATTCAACGGCCTGTCGTCAATTATTCCTTACATAATCACTAACAAATTAAATAACCCAAGACTATTACATTTTGATAATTACCCTTCTGTCTCAATCACGTGTGCAACCAAGATGTTCACCATCAGTTTTCTCATGTCATCGCTAATTGTCCCTGTATCTTCATACTCCTTCAGCACATTTGCTCCACCTGGTCTTGTGTGTAGAATTTCTTTTTCAACTATAAAAAGAGGAACATTAACCAATTATGTAAGGAATGAAATGCATCCAGCCAGTTGTTATAGCAGAATAAAGTCAAGTCAAGTCAAGTTTATTTGTATAGCGCTTTTCACAATACAGATTGCATCAAAGCAGCTTCACAGTATTAAATTAAAATAATACAACAAAGTTTGTTTCAATAGGAATTTATTGATTGATAAAATTAAATTAAATATCCCCAAAATATCCCCAACTGAGCAAGCCAAAGGCAACAGTGGCAAGGAACCGAAAAACTCCATCAAGTGACCTAATGGTGTCCTAAAACTCCATCAGGTGCCTTAATGGAGAAAAAAAACCTTGGGAGAACCCAGGCTCAGTCGGGGGCCAGTTCTCCTCTGGCATTGGATAGAGGCCGGATTGTAGTTTGAACTGTAGGATTATATGAATGCCTGGCTGAAGAGATGCGACTTTAATCTAGTTTTAAACTGAGAGAGCGAGTCTGAGCAACGAACAGTATCAGGAAGACTATTCCAGAGTTTTGGAGCCAAATGTGAAAATGCTCTCCCTCCTTTGGTGGTTCTGGATATCCTAGGTATGACCAAAAGCCTTGAATTTAGTGATCTCAAAGAGCGCGATGGATTATAGGGCGATAGAAGATCCGTTAAATAGACTGGAGCTAAGCCGTTTAGGGCTTTATAAGTCAGTAGCAATACCTTGTAATTAATACGGAACTTTATAGGTAACCAATGCAGTGATGATAAAATCGGTGTTATATGATCATATTTTCTTGATCTCGTAAGAACTCTAGCGGCGGCATTTTGGACTAACTGTAGCTTGTTTATTGAGGATGCAGGACAACCAGCTAATAAAGCATTACAGTAATCCAGTCTCGAGGTCATGAATGCATGAACTAACTTTTCTGCATCAGAAACTGATAGCATATTACGTAGCTTAGCAATGTTTCTAAGGTGGAAAAAGGCTGTTTTTGTAACATAAGAAATATGATTTTCAAAAGACAGGTTGCAATCGAGTATAACACCCAGGTCTTTTACTGTAGAGGATAAAGTAACAGGACATCCTATGATGTTAAAGTTGTATTGTGCGAGGTTTTGTGGGCGGTTTTTTGAACCGATAAGTATTACCTCTGTCTTGTCTGGATTTAATAAAAGAAAATTACGCGTCATCCAATCTTTTATATCTTTAACACACTCTGTCAATTTGGAAAATGTAGCGTTTTCATCCGGCCGTGATGAAATATATATTTGAGTGTCATCAGCATAACAATGGAAACTAATTCCATGTTTCCTTATAATATTTCCAAGTGGCATCATATATATTGAAAATAACAGAGGGCCTAATACAGATCCCTGCGGCACTCCATAGTTTACTGGAGTTATGATCGATTTTTCTCCATTTAAATAGACAAAATGGTAGCGGTCAGATAGGTATGATTTGAACCAGCTTAGTGCTTGTCCTTGAACACCAGTATAATTTTGTAGTCGATCTAAGAGTATTGTGTGATCTATAGTATCGAACGCAGCACTAAGATCAAGTAAAACTAGTATTGAGATACAGCCTTGGTCAGAAGCTAAAAGTAAATCATTTGTGATTTTAACGAGCGCAGTTTCAGTGCTATGATGCGGTCTGAATCCAGACTGAAACTTTTCATAGATATCATTTTGTTGCAAGAAAGAGCCCAGTTGAGCGGACACCACTTTTTCTAATATTTTAGACATAAATGGAAGATTTGAAATGGGTCTATAATTTGCTAGATTATTATGATCTAATTGTGGTTTCTTAATGAGAGGTTTTATAACTGCCAGTTTAAATGTTCTTGGAACATGACCTAAAGATAAAGACGAGTTAATAATATTGAGGAGAGGCTCTTCCACTACAGATAACACTTCTTTCAGTAGTTTAGTTGGTATAGGATCTAATAAACATGTTGTTGTTTTAGATGAAGTGATAAGTTTATTTAACTCTTTTTGTTCTATAGTTGTAAAGCACTGTAATTGTTCTTTCGGGGTGATAATTGAAGCTGAATTGTAAGGCGCGATTGAAGATTGAACGTTTATAATTGTGGTTCTGATGCTTTCTATTTTCTCAGTGAAGAAGTTCATGAAATCATTACTACTGAACTGTAACGGGATATTTTGTTCGGGTGACGTCTGTTTATTTGTTAGTCTAGCCACGGTGTTAAATAGAAACCTTGGATTGTTTTGGTTGTTTTCTATTAGTTTGCGGAGGTGCTCAGCCCTGGCAGCTTTTAGGGCCTTTTTATAACGTGACATACTGTCTTTCCACGCGATTCTAAAGACCTCTAAATTAGTTTGTTTCCATTTACGCTCTAAAATACGGGTTTCTCTCTTTAAAACATGCGTAGTATTGTTATACCATGGTGCTTTATTTTTCTCTCTGACCTTTTTTAATTTAATAGGTGCAACCACATCCAATGTTCTAGAGAGAATGGTGCTCATAGTGCTAGTTAGTTCTTCTAGTTCATCTGTTTGTTTGGGTTCAGGCAGAAGCTGAGACAGATTAGATAAGCAATTTGAGAAATTATCTATGGTGGATGGGAGGATTGTTCTGCCTGGTTGATAACGCGACGCCGCATGACATATTACAGCAGTACGTAATATGCAAGTTACCATGTAGTGATCAGTGACTTCATCACTTTGTGGAATGATATCTATATCGGTTGGATCGGTTCCGTGTGATATAATTAAATCGAGTGTATGATTAAGACGATGAGTTGGTCCGGTGACGTTTTGCTTGACCCCAAATGAATTTAATAAATCTGTAAACGCAGCTCCTAACGCATCATTTGGATTATCTACGTGTATGTTAAAATCTCCAACAATTAATGCTTTATCGACATTGACTAATAGGTCTGAGAGAAAATCTGCAAACTCTTTTAGGAAATCAGCGTAAGGCCCTGGCGGTCTATATACGGTAGCCAAGGCTAGAGATAATAGGGATGTTTTTCTAACATCTAAGAGCGTAACATTTAGTACAAGTACTTCAAATGAAATAAACTTATAACCCGTTTTCTGAGTAACATTTAGAATATCTTTATAAATGGTTGCAACACCTCCGCCACGGCCAATCAGACGGGGCTCATGCTTATAACAGTATCCAGGAGGAGTAGACTCATTAATACCGAAATAATCATTTGGTTTAAGCCAGGTTTCAGTAAGGCAAAGTACATCGAAGCTATTATCTGTGACTATTTCATTTACAATAACTGCCTTAGGTGTGAGTGATCTAATGTTTAGAAGACCTAGCTTTAGAAATAGTTTTTGTTTACTAATAGCAACATTTTCTGTTTTAATAACAACTAGATTTTTCCTAGATCCTGCATTAGATTTATTATTTGATCTCACTAAACGAGGAATAGACACGGTTTCTATGCAATGTTCTACACTAGTATTTATATCAGTTGAATTGGTGCAGCAGAGACTATGATTTGGACTTTTGGTTACTAGTCAAAGGGTATTTAACATTTTGGAGATGTTATCTGACAGAAGATCCGCTCCGAATCTGCTTGGGTGTAAGCCATCAGCACGGAAAAGCCTAGGACGCTCCCAAAACAGATTCCAATTATTTACAAAGAGCAGTTTCTGCTCATTGCACCATGACATTAACCATTCATTTAGCGCAAATAATCTGCTGAACTTTTCATGCCCTAGTCGGTACGTGGGAAGCGGTCCTGACACAATGATCGTTGTTTCAGGCGATGTGCTGCGTACCGTATCGATTAGATTCCTGAAGTCTTTCTTCAGAATCTCCGTCTGGCGCAGCCTGATGTCGTTCACTCCCGCGTGCAGGACCACAGTTCCGACGCGCTCGTCACCGTTCAGGATCTCGGGAACGCGAGCAGCGATTTCAGAAACACGAGCACCAGGGAAGCAGTGACTTTGCACCTTACTTGTACCTAACGTAGCGTGTACGTGCCGAACGATGGAATCGCCGATGATCACAGCATCGCGTTCTGTTTCGCGTAGAGGGGAGAAGCGGTTTTGTGTCGATAACTCGAAAACCGGGAGGGTCGGAGAAAGTCTTGGTCTAAACCTGACTCGCGTCTTCCGCTGCGGAACCACCCAGGCTTCGTGGTGGCGTGTTGGAGCCGGAGTGAACGAGACCATGGCTGATTGCGACCGATGCTGAGGAACGCACGGAGTAGACGCGGTCGGAGTCAGCGGGTTAGTAACGTTAAACACTGATTTGTGTGCGTCGGCGCGTGATGTTTCAAGAGCCAAACACCGGTCTCTCAGCTCGGCCTGTCTCAATAAAAGGTTGTGGATCTGTTTCTCAACAGCTTCCAGCTCAGACTGCAGTGCGTGAAGCTCAAATGTGTCCTCACCTGCACCAAGCGGTAGACTACTTACATCTGATATATTCGCCATTTTAACAGATGGACAGTGAGTTAGCAACGAAGCTACCAGTGATGCTATCAATATTAATACTAATTTATATTATAAGTTTGTTTGTAAATGAGTGTGGAGAAGACGCGTTCAGCCGTGATCCACGGACGTAACCTTTAAGAGTATGCAGCGTTGGATCACTAATAGGCTTGAGACGCGTCTGCTCAACAGTCCGCGTTGTAACAATGAGGTTTGAGCAGTAGTGCTTCTCAGTGAGGAAGAGTAGAAAATGTTCGTTGTAAGCGGGTTTAAAGAGAAAAATCAAGAATTATAAATCAAATCGATAGAGCTCCAAAAACAACAACGCATTCAGACGCAACGCATGATAATGACAAGACATTATTCACCGTGTTTGTTGAGTGTTTCTTATTCACCTGAGCTTTTATGAACTCAAAGGCGCGAGAGAAAATAAATAAATAAAAATAACGTTAGCTGAGCGCAAGGGTGGCGCGTTAACAGGCTAGCGAATTACTAGCGTGTTATGCGTCAGGGTTGGGTAAGCTGTATTTAGTAGTAATATAAACAACTAGAAATTGTAGTAAATGATGGTTCAAAACAAGGAAATACGAGGCTAAGACGGAGCTTACAGCTCCGAAGCAAACACACTCACAGCAGGCAGCGAGAAAAATCAAGAATTATAAATCAAATCGATAGAGCTCCAAAAACAACAACGCATTCAGACGCGACGCATGATAATAACAGGACAAGACATTACTCACCGTGTTTGTTGAGTGATTCTTACTCACCTGAGCTTTTATGAACTCAAAGGCGCGAGCGCGCGAGAGACAAATAAATAAATAAAAATAGCTGAGCGCACGGGTGGCGCGTTAGCAGGCTAGCGAATTACTACCGTGTTGTGCTAGTAGCAACGGAAGCCAGCGATGTTGGGCAAGCCGTATTTAGTAGTAGTATAAACAACTAGAAATTGTAGTAAATTCTGGTTCAAAACAAGGAAATACGAGGCTAAGACGGAGCTTACAGCACCGAAGCAAAAACACTCACGGCAGACATAAATAAACTCCGACAGGCTGATCAGGACATGAAGCGGTGGGTTCTTGAAAATTTTAAATATGAAGGGGTTTTACTTTAGCTCACCTGCCATCTCTCAATAACCATGAAAAAAAAAAAAAAAAAAAAAAAAATATATATATATATATATATATATATTTGCACAGATTAACTGTTCACCAAAAGACTAGTCATGTGCGCTAACGAAGTAAATAGGGTCAATTGACCAATCAGAATCAAATGTTCCACAGAGCCATGTAATAAGAGAGTAGAAAATGCAGGAATATTTAAATGCCCTGAACGATGGTCCTGAACTGGAAAATTGCTATTGTGTATAAAAAAAAATAAAAAAAAATATGAATTAAACTTTTAGCATGTAAAGCTCAAGGTTATGATAAGTAAATCCCCCAATGTCTGTGTAAGGCTACTGGGACTCACATCTCTGGCCTGTAAGCTTTGAGAAGCCTCATTATCATCCTTCCTGAATCGTTTTGGACTAAACCAGTCACTGTCCTCACTGCTTTTTGAAGTTAGAGACAGTGTATCTGTATCCAAGCTGACTGAAGATTGAGGTGTGGAAGGTCCTGTTAATGTTCAAACTAGGGTTAATAGACATATTTGGAATACATTTATCCACACATCATCAACACTAGCTACAACATTTAAAATACTGTACATATTAAACACTACCAGCATTCATTCAGATATTGGGATTTGATATCATTCAATAGCTCCTGTTATCACTCACCAATGTCATTCAATTAATTTATGACAAAAACCAACCCACTGGTGGTCATTAGATCAGGAAACACATCTTTATCCACCTCTGTGCCAGTGTCATCTGTAACTGTAACTGCAAGATCTTCCGGAATTGAGAACTTCTCTTTCACTGCACAACAAAAGTTTTATCAAATTTAGGCAATGCTTTATTCACAATTTGACACATAAGGATAGCTATATATATATATATATCCCCTTATGTGTCAAATTGTGAATAAAGCATTGCCTAAATTCTTGCAGTTACAGTTACAGATGACACTGGCACAGAGGTGGATAAAGATGTGTTTCCTGATCTAATGACCACCAGTGGGTTGGTTTTTGTCATAAATTAATTGAATGACATATATACAATATATATCATATATAAAACTATATACAATATATATAGTTTTAGGTTGGTAAGATTTTTAATGTTTTTTGTTTTTTTTAAGTCTCTTTTGCTAATCAAGGCTGCATTTATTTGATTAAAAAATTACAAAAGAATATTAATAATATTGTGAAATATTATTACAATTTAAAACAGTTATTTTCTGTGTAATATACAGTAATAGTGTAATTTATTCCTGTGATCGCTGAATTTTTTGCATCATTACTCCAGTCTTCAGTGTCACATGATCCTTCAGAAAACATTCTAATATGATGATTTAAATGCACACCAAACATTTCTGGTTATTATCAGTGTTGAAAACAGTTTTTTACATTTTTATTTCAGGATTTTTTTGAAAAGAAAGTTCAAAAGAACAGCATTTATCTGAAACGGAAAGCTTTTGTAACATTAAACACTACCCGTTCAAAAGTTTGGGGTCAGTAATAATTTAAATTTTATTTTTGGGGGGAAAATAAATAACATAAATCAATAATTTTATTCATCAAGGGTGAGTTAAATTGTTCAAACCAGTGCTCGAAGTGGGGCGGTACTCACCGGTACGCAGTACCGGCACTTCTGCATTTTACTCCAAAACTTTTTCTTGCGTACCGCTACTTCTCGCATGTAGCCGGTACTCTACCACTGACAGAAAAAGCGTCAGTGTCACGCCCATTTCACATATACTCCGTTTGCAGTGCGTATTTTTTTCCCGCACCCATATTAACAGGTTAGAGCTTTCACACTGCATGCGGATGCGGTCCGGCAATGCGTTCCAGGACCGAGTCTATTTCTGCTGTGCTGCACGCGCTTAAAGTGACAGCGCATGGTTCGTGGTCAAAATTAACACAGAATATGACATGAAAATATAATAATCTCACTATAAATGCATTTAATTAAATAAAATGTAGTAATCTCACCATAAATGTATTTTTGGACTTGCAGACTTGGAGTTCCGTTTTTATACACACACACACACACGCACGCACGCACGCACGCACGCACACACACACACACATACACGACTTGTTTAAATACATTTATGTTGTTAATAAATATCAATAAATTGTTGTTGTACCAGCAATATCTCCAAGTTTTGTTTTTCACTGTAGAAATCTCAAATGTCATGATTACTTGCCAATGCAAGAGAGTACCGGCACCTTTCCCCCCCCACTTCAAGCACTGGTTCAAACGTTACAGTAAAGACATTTATAATATTAGAAAATATTCTATTTTAAATAAATACTGTTCTTTTGAACTTTCTATTCATCAAATAATTCTGAGAAAAAAATTGTACACAACTGTTTTCAACATTGAAAATAATAGGTAATGAATGTTTGAGCATCAAATCATCATATTAGAATGATTTCTGAAGGATCAGACACTGAAGACTGGAGTAATGATGCTGAAAATTCAGCTTTGATCACAGGAATGAATTACACTTTACTATATATTACATAGAAAACAATAATTTTACATTGTCATATAATTTCACAATATTAATGTTTTTTATTTATTTTTTTATCAAATAAATGCAGCCTTGGTGAGCAGAAGAGACTTCTTTTAAAAACATAAAAAATCGTACCGATCTAAAACTTTTGACCGGTAATGAATATATACACCTAATTATTAATAACGACTTCATTACTTACATTCTGCTATAAATATATCAAAGCAAGCCTCTGGGATTTTTATGAACTTCTTCTGATGTCTAAATTGTGCTTTGACTATCATAGTGATTTTACCTCTGAACTCCTGTGGGAGAGGAATAAACATCTTACTGGGTTGCTAACTTGCTATAAATAAAATTTGATTCAATATGAAACCATTTTCTTTTTTTAAGTGATAAAATAAATTACATTTCAAAATATCAAAACATCAAAGATGCCATTTTCATTTTCTCCATGTAAACGCAAATTTGTGAAACCGACGTCTTACGCATACACATTACGAGATCAATATATCGATTGACTACTGTCCACGTCTGACTTTGCTCCATTAAATATGAGTAAAATGTACAAATAAACAAAAATAAATCAGCTGCATGTGAACAAATCTATATTTATTTTTTCTTTTTTTTCTTTTTTTTTTCTGTCCGTCGACTCTTTTTTTTCTTTTTTATTGCAGAACTTGCACATAATTACAAGCTCAGGGAAGTGAAGCAAGGTTGTATCTCTTACAATGAACAAACAATGAAACGAGGAGAAAAAAAAAATACATATCCTGGATTTGCATGAAGCACATTATGTAATTATACATACAAAAAAAGAAAAGAAAAGCATAACAACAAGGTTAAGTCATATCTTTTAATAAATCATCATAATGCATCAAAAATGTTGCACTTTTTTTGTTATTTATAAGTCTAAGGGAAGAAATAAAATAATTAAGGTCAGCAAGAAAAAGAGGGAAGCTCAAAGGAGACTTAAGCCATTTTTGCTTGTGGATGAAGAATTTTGCATATAAGATAAGGAAGTTAACAACATGTTCAAGGGACATCCGCTTTGGGTTTTCATAATAAAAGATAATCTCTTTAAGAATGAAGGTGTGGGTCACATTTGTAGGGCCAAAAACAAAAGCACTTAAATTAGCCCAAAATCGATTGGTTACATTACACTCACAAAATAAATGGGGGACAGTTTCCTCAACAAAACCACAAAAAAAGCAAGTCTCATCAATATCAGAATATTTAGAAATGGAAGAGTTAACAGGATAGATTTTATGAAGGATTTTATAATGAATTTCCTTAACTTTGTTGGATACACAAAATTGACTAGGCAAAAGCCAGGCCTTTCTCCAAATTACATTTGTTACAAGGGATCCCCAATAGAATTTACCCCTTGGAGTAACTTTTCTCTTCATTTGAAAAATTGAGCGAATATGTCTGTTGTTGCATTTTCGATCTAAAAAATCTATCTCGCCCAAGCGTAAAGCCGGATAAACACTATTACCTTTACTGAAGTTAAGGTGATTTTTAATTAGCTGAATTAAGCCTGCTGGGATAGCTTTTATCAAGGTATTATATTCCTTTGGTGGAACTGGAAAGTTATGGTGATTTCAAAAATTGCTTGTAAGTTAGAATATGACCAGAATCATCAAAGACAGATAGAATGCAATTAAAATTATTGTTAAACCATCTAGGGAAAAAGAGAGATTTATTTCTAACGGTTATATCCGCGTTATTCCAAAAGAGAACTTTGTGGGGGGAAAAGCAATGGACAAAACACAATTTCCACGAGAGAAGGCATTGCTGATGAAAGTTAGATAATGAGATGGGTAACTTGCTAGGTAAAAAGTTACACTTTAATAGGAAAGACAGGCCACCGAGTTTGTTGAAGATATTATTAGGAATGAAAAACCATAACGACACTGGATTCACAAGGCATCTTTTCAGCCAGTTTACTTTAAAGGTGTTTATAGTATCAGCAAAATCTAAAAAGTCAAGGCCACCTTCACCTCTGGAATTAGAGAGTACTTCTTTTTTCAATTTGTGAGGCCTATTTTTCCAAATAAAATCCAAAAATATTTAGTTAATTTCCCTTATAGCTTTATCATTGATAAACAAAGAAAGAGCAGGGTATACAAAGCGAGAGAGCCCTTCCACCTTAGAGAAAAGGACTCTACCGTATAATGAAAGATCTCTCTGAAGCCAGATGTTAAAGACGTTTTTAGTTTTTGTCATTTTATCAGAAAAGTTTAAAAGATGTCTGGTAACTGGATTTTTAGTGATATGGATACCTAGATATTTTACACAGTTTTTAACAGGGATCCCCTCCAATGATGTCTCATCTATATCATGAATTGAGATAATTTCGAAATATTAAGTTTTAGACCCGAAGCACAAGAAAATTGTTCCACCAATTCCAGAGCATTAGGTAACTGTTTTTTATCCTCCAAGAATAGTGTGGTGTCGTCCGCTAACTGTGCAATTTTAAACTCCCGATCAAATATAGAGATTCCTGTCAAACTTTCATTTTGGTTAATCCTTAGACAAAGTAGTTCAGTGGCTAAAAGAAATAAAAACGGGGAGATTGGACAGCCCTGTCTGACTCCACGATGGATGTCAAACCTTTTGGATGTATCAAAGTTAACGATCACTGAGCTGTTAATATCTCTATAAAACATGGTTACAGTATCAATAAATGATTTACCGAATCCAAATAACTCTAGAGTGCGAAAAAGAAATTTGTGTTCTAAGGAATCAAAAGCTTTTTGAAAATCAAGAAAAAGTATGAGACCGTCTGAGTGAATTAAATTAGAGTAATCTAGCATATCTAATACTAACCTTATATTATTAGATATGTGACGGCCTTTCATGAAGCCCGACTGAGATTCTGAAATAATGTTATTTAGACCAGTACGTAATCTTTTAGCATAAACGGAGGCTAACATTTTATAATCTAATGTTAAAAGAGTAATAGGCCGCCAATTGTCAATTAATAAAGGGTCCTTGCTTGACTTGGGTATAAGGGATTTCATTTCATTTCATTTAATTTATTAAGATCCCCATTAGCGCCTGAAATATCAGTTGCTATTCTTCCTGGGGTCTCCTCTTCATTACATCACACATTTACATAATTCATCATTTTGTACATTATTCACACTCACACTCACACTCACACCCACACACACCCATCCACAATAGCCCAATGCAATTAAATAAAAAAACAAAAAAAAAACAAAAAAAAATGCTATACATTTGAACATATAATCCATAAATAGCTCTCCAATACAAACTATAAAACATCTTTTCATATTACCATACTCTTCCAACATCATGACTCTTGTGTGAACAGAAACAATTTTAATTTCTTTTTAAAACAATTTCTATTATTTTCCAACAACAAAAATCCTGGTAATCCATTCCATGCAACCATGGCCCGATAAAAAACTGCTTTCTGAAACTGATTAGTTCTTACTTGAGGCAAAACAAATTGCATTCCAGTGGTTTGTCTTGTGCAGTAATTATGTTGATCAGCAAAAAATGTCAATTTTCTGTAAATTATTTCAGGAATTTTTGTTTCAATGATATTATAAATAAATGATAAAAGAAAATATTTTAATCTATATTTTACAGTTAACCATGCCAAATTATTATGCATTGTGATTATATTAGTTGTATATGGACAACCCAAAACGATACGTGCCACTTTATTCTGTGCGACTTGCAATTTGTATAAATTATTTTCATTGGTATTTGACCAAACAACTGACGCGTAGTCTAAATGAGCTAATACTAAAGATTGGGCTAATCGTTTAGTCAGCCATTTGGGAATAAATTTCTTACAGTATCTAATCATTCCCATACTACGACCCATTCTTTGCAATATTTTATTTATTTGGCTATTCCAAGACAGTGAGCTATCCACAATTACACCCAATAGATGAATGTCTTCTACTTGCTGAATCACATTTCCTCCTATATCTAAGTGCAATGTTAATGATGGCTTAAGAAAATATTTTGACCCAAGTATCATACATTTTGTTAATAAGTAATTTATTGTCAGTAATCCATTGTATAACCAAGTCTAACTCCATATTTAACATAATATTCAGTTGATCTATATCTCTTGCTGATTGACACAATGTTGTGTCATCTGCATACATTGCCATGGTTGCATGTTTAATTACAAGTGGAAAATCATTTGTGAAAACAGAAAATAAAAGGGGTCCTAAACAACTGCCTTGGGGCACCCCACAACTCATTTCTTCCACCTCAGAGTAGCTACCGTTAAAGTAAACTGTGTACTCACGTTTTCTAAGATCGCTTTCAATCCATCTAACAGCAGTTGGTTCAAATCCATAACAAACTAACTTTTTTAATAAAATATTATGGTCTAGAACATCAAAGGCTGCGCTTAGATCTAAAAATACTGTGCCCACTAAATTCTTATTATCAATTTCCTGTAGCCAATAGTCAGTTAACTGAGTGAGTGCTGTTGTTGTGGAATGACCCATTTTATAAGCATGCTGATACATTGTGTTTAACCCATTTACTTCCAAATACTCTTGTATTTGATCATACACAACTTTTTCCATCACTTTGCTTACTGCCGGTAATAAACTTATTGGTCTGCTATTCTGACCTGAAAACTGTTCTTTATTATTTTTTATTAAAGGTAAAATTTTAGCTTTTTTCCATTGTGAGGGAAAAACACCTGCTGTTAAACTCAGATTAATAATATGAGAAATGGGCAAAGCAATGACATCTACCACCATCTTCAACAATTTAACATCTAAGTGATCTATTCCACAGGGTTTATCTTTACTTGCTTGTAATATTTTCTTCACATTGTCCTCTGTTACAGTGTTAAATTTAAATGTGCAATCTTTTGTTTTCATTATCCTATTTGATATTAGATCATATGAGATATTTTCATCTTGTCCCAAATCCATGGCTTGTCTAATTTTTTGTATTTTATGCTTAAAAAAATGGCTCAAATAATTAGCAATCTATTTTGGTCTAGTAAGACAAATCCCATCAGCCTCTAATGATGTTGTATTACATTTTGTTTTCCTTCCCAGTAATTCATTAAGTGTTTTCCATACCTTTGCACTGTCCATTCCAGCATCTCTTAATTTATTTTGATAATATATTTGTTTTTTACGTTTGTTCATTTTAGTCACCTGATTTCTAAATTTACGATACTAATTCCACTGAACCACGTCATTCTGTTTAATAGCTTCTGCTTTAGCTTGATTCCTGTGCCTCATATATTCTTTGAGCTCTTGATCCAGCCATGGAGTTGAAACATTTCTTACAGTTTGTTTCCTTAAAGGAGCGTGTTTGTCTATTACTCTGGTTATCAAGTTATCAAAAATGGCCACAGCTCTAGTAGGATTCTGCTGCTGTGTAACCTCCAACCAATCTACACTCCTCATTTCTTCTACGAAATCATTCTCTTTAAACTTTTTATATGTCCTTTTATGAATAAAATTTTGACCGGATTTAGATACTTTTGTAATTCTTTTCACAGCTATTAAATTATGGTCACTACAACCGACCGGAATAGAGACTGCCTCCGAACATAAATCTTTTACATTTGTAAAAATTAAATCAATAAGAGTTGCTGAATATGTGCCATCGGCTTTCAAATTTACTCGTGTATAATCCTTAACTATTTGAGACAGATTACAAGTATTAGCTAAAGAAAGTAATTTACCCTTTGATGTACAATTCATAGACTTCCAATCTATATTAAAATCTCCTAAGAAATAGATTTCATCTCCCATTTCACATGCTTTATCCAACAATTCACATATTTGATCCAAATACATTACAGTAGCATTTGGTGGTCTATAACAGCATCCGATAAGAATAGGCTTTACATAAGGTAATTGTAGCTGTACCCATATTACTTCAACTCCTGGTATATTAAGATCTCCTCTAACTTTGACTGGAATATTATTTTTAACATAACAAGCTACTCCTCCTCCATACAAATTTCTGTCCTGCCTATATAAATTATAGCCATCTATATTCAATACAGTACTATTAATAGTTGAGTCTAAATGTGTTTCTGAAATGGCTAATATGTCGAAATTATAATTCTGTAATATTTCTGAGATATCATTTATTTTATTCCTTAAACTACAGATATTCAAATGAGCTATTTCAAACATCCCTTTTTGTACCAAAAAATATTTTTCAACCATCTAACACATGTTTGTCCATCAATACTCATGCCTGTAGTATTACATTGAGCTCTCATTAATGCAAATATAACATCCAACCACTCACACATCACACACATACACACACACACACACACACACAAATATCTTCTGCATTGTAATGAAATAAACAAAATACATCAGTAGAGCAACGCTTGCTCATGACAAATTATTCATTTTCCTAAACTAAATCTTAGCAATGTGGTCTTAAATTCAAGAACAAAAACTTTTAAAATCAAGCTTAACCAAAATTTGAAATTCATTTTCTATTTACCTTGCCCACATCATAATTAGCTTAACAGAAAAATCACTCTTAAATTCAGTGTTTAACTTATAGTCCATTTTATCTGTTATCATATGACCTTATAGTTTATCCGATCTAATCCCTAACATTCAATCCAGTATCGATTATGGTCTTTACATACACTTCTGCTGCACTGCGTTCTGTGAACTTCTTAGTCTCTCCTTTAAATGTTATTATCAGCGTCGCTGGATGAATTATGCCATGTCTCACCCCTGCGTCCTTCAATTTACTCCTTATTTCATGAAATCCTGTACGTTTTTTTGCCATTTCTGTAGTGAGATCTGGAAAAATCCTTAACTTCATCCCTCGTACTTGTAGCACTCCCTCTTTCTTGGCGATTTTTATGATCTCTTCTCTCGTTGTGAGTTTGTGAAGACGTACAATCATCACTCGAGCTGCACCTTTCCCAACCGGTCCAACCCTGCGGGCCATCTCCACCTGTGGCTCCCCCCGTAGTTTATCTTGAAATAAATCCTCAAACAAAGCAGACATGTGGTCGGATTCCCTTTTTCGATCTCATTCGTCAGGCCAAATACACGCACATTGTATTTGCGACTGTACATTTCCAAGTCGCTCGGCTTTACCTTTCAACTCCTCGTTGGCCTTAATAAGTCCATCACACAGTCTCCAGCTTTGTCACACGTGAATCAAAGTTCGACATTGTCACATCAACTTCACCAAGCCTTTGTGTGCAGAAAGATATGTCTTTCGCGAGGTTATTTAGTTTATCCACCACCACGTTCAACTCCTCTCGCATTATATTACGTATGAGGGCTGGAAGCTCCAGCACGTTACACTCCTCACCCGCCATGTTACTTGCTCCCACTTGCTGAGACGCTTCTTCACCTTGTTTCGGCTGTACTTTAGACTTCTTAGGAGACATAACACAGCATAGAGTCTTTATTGGTGGCAAACTTATATTTTGGTCACTCTTGCCGTAAGTTAAGCACCACACTGCACGATATTTAGACTAATTGTCAGAGCTCAGTGTCCTCACCGTCTACTCAACTCCGCGCATGCGTGCACACATAACTCCCTGTTTCATTGTAGAGGTCATCTCTCCCTGACTGATGCATTCCTTATACATATGAAATAAAGGCAATTTAATAAACTCCCAAAAGTGAAGATAGAATTCTACTGAAAGCCCGTCAATACCAGGGGATTTACCTATTTTCATTGAGTGCAGAGCTTGATTAATTTCCTCTATTGACAAATCAGCGTCACAAATTCGACTAAACTCACGATCAATAATTGGTATACGGTGTTTAATTGTATTAATAAATTTCTCACAGCTGTCATAGTTAAATTCAGATGTATAAAGATTGCTGTAAAATTTGCTAACAAATTCTGATATTTCTTTAGGGTCTTTAGAGGTAACTCCATCGATGTTAAGCGCTGAAAGAGCTTTCCTCTGACCGTTTCTTTTTTCCAGGGCAAAAAAATAGTTAGAATTCTTCTCCCCCTCCTCAAGCCATTTCGCTCGAGATCTAATATATGCACCTTTGGCCATCTCTAAATAAGCTCTGTCGAATTCCAGATTTAATTTTTTTTATTTCCATATCTTCTTCTTCTGTAATCTTATCTTTAGCTAGTAAAACATTAAGGGCCCTATTTTAACGATCTGAAACGCAAGTGTCAAAGCGCAAAGCGCAAGTAACTTTGTGGGCGGGTCTCGGCGCTGTTGCTATTTTCCCGGCGGGATAAATGACTCTTGCGCCAGGCGCAAATCTAAAATGGGTTGGTCTGAAGTAGCTTCATTATTCATAGGTGTGGTTTGGGCGTAACGTGAAATAAACCAATCAGAGCGTCATCTCACATTCCCTTTAAGAGCAGATGCGCTTTTTCCATAGCGGATTGCTATTGTAACGGCGGATTTGCCAGGCGCGCGCCAGCAGCGGTTCACAGCCAAGGAGAGCAACGCTCTCGTCACGGCCGTAAAAGAGAGAAGTTACATTGAAATGGAGAAACCCACCCAAATTAACTTCGGTTAATTTGGGTAAATGTGTAAGCTAGATGTATGCTTTTATAATAAATTGTTTATCTATCTATCTATCTATCTATCTATCTATCTATCTATCTATCTATCTATCTATCTATCTATCTATCTATCTATCTATCTATCTATCTATCTATCGTAATAATGTATGATTTGCAAAAATGAAAACTGCTGCTTCTGTGTAGATGAGAGAATCAAAGTGCGCGTTGTGCACACGCTACATTGATTATGGCCAAGCATGCGCCCTTAAAATAGCCTATGAATAACATGCGCAACGCGCCACTGACTTTAAACTATTTTTTCCTGGTTAGTGGCGCAATTGTTTTCTAAACCTGCAAAATAGCAAGAAGGAACGTTTGCGCCGGAACACGCCTCCTCTTTGCGCTGAACCGCCCCCGGGAGCGCAAGTGTATTTCTTAGTTAACCGACGTGCTTCTGTGGAGGGAAAAGTCCGCTTTGCGCGGGTGCAAAATAGGAATGATACATGCGTCGGTGTACAAAGTCACTTGCGCTGGGTGCAAGATAGGGCCCTAAGTCTATTAACCAACTCTGAATCGGTTTTATGTTTAATATTTTTAAGTTCCTTACTTCTTTTAACTGCAATATATCTAGCTTTATATTTAAAGAACTCCCAGTTTTTTTTATAATCTCTGGTTGATCCGGTAAATAATTCTTTGGTAAGATTGATGATACTATTATTAAATTGTTTGTCTTGTAACAAGGTATTATTAAGTTTCCAATAGCCCCTCATTCTCGGGTTATCATTGATGTCACTCAATTTTATTGCAACTAATTTATGATCTGATAAGGGAGCAGTGACATGAGAAACATCTTTTACATATTTAAGGATAGAAGATGAAATTAGAAAAAAGTCAATCCTAGATCTAAGAGATAAACTTCTATTGGACCAGGTAAAATCTTTTGTAGAAGGATTAAAGAACCGCCATGCATCAGTAAGAGAGAGTTCGGAGCACAGGAAAAAAATTAGATCATTATTCATCCTGCTATCAAGTCTAGGGGTGTATCTATCCAGGTGATCGTCCATACATTCATTAAAATCTCCCCCCAAAATAAAATAAACATTATTATATTTTTTGTGTAACTTTTTAAGCTTGTCCACTAGATGAGAGAACATTACTCTATTGGATGCACGAGAGTTGTGTCCATATACACAAGCTATAAAGGTGGCGTTATCTTGTTTAATTACAGCACAAACCCATCTGCCTTCATCAGAACATACAGTTTCTAATACAGTCCCTTTAAATCTATGTAACATTATAGCAGTCCCAGCCGAGTGGCTGCTGCCATGGCTAAAGAAAATTGAGCTTCCCCATTGCGTTCTCCAAAATTTAACATCTGTTTCCCCTGAATGAATTTCTTGAAGAAAGATAAGATCAGCTGCACTTCTTTTACAAAACAAAAAAATTGCTTTTCTTTTCAGATTGTCCCGCAAACCTCTAACATTTAAAGTTACAACCGACAAGGAGTTAAACGAATACTCCATAACAAGAACCCCTAAACAAAATGAGAAAAAACAACAAAAAAGTTACTTTCTTTAGACTAGCTACCAGAATGTAAAGGGAGAGGTGGATAATAACCAAAGCACATGTTATCGAGGTGATAAACAAATAAGGAGATTAATAGTAAAGGTAACAATAATTAAAGAAGAACAAAAATAGTTCCTATTTGTGCACAACTTAAAAGTTTTTGCACAGTTTATATTGTTAGTCGTCAAGTTTCATCTTTTCGATTTTTGCATGAGAAAAGTAACCAGTGCAAGCAGCAGCTTGGCTTACACGACATCAGCATAGAAGATTTGTTTCCCATCAATCAAAGCAAATGAGTTGCGAAAGGTTGCCTTCTTGCCCTCCTCCCTTGCCTTCTTCACAAGAGGCCACAGCTTATCCCGCGCTGCTCTATCTTCAGGAGACAGCGGCTCCGAGAGACGCAGTTTATTGTCAGTTAGAAACTTGCAACCTTTAGCAGCACTCCAAATGATGTCACGAATGCGGCGCTGTGAGAAGAGAATTATGATCGATCTGGTCTTTCCATCCGTCCGCTTCGGACCCAGACGATGAACGACATCGACACTGTCCTGTAGCCCGTCTCCGACTCCAGGAGCAATCTTCCCTAAGATGTTGAGGACCACACTTCGGACATCCTCGTTGTCTTTTTCCGCAACGCCGTGCAACTTTAGAAACCATCGCCAACTGTAACGTCTACACTCCTGTACACTTGCTTTCAGTGATTTGTTTTCCTTTCTCAGAGCGTGGACCTCAGATTCCATATGATCGAGAGCCTCTTTATGCACGCCAACATCCAAAATAAGCTGTTGTACCGTCGCTGTTAGACTTTTGACTTGTTTGGAAGTTGCCTCGGTGGTAGTTTCAATCGCCGAAATCTTCTGGAACGTTTTGTCTAATTTAGAATCAAGCTCACGAATAGCCGCCAAGACATTCTCATTCCCGTTTCCACTAACGTTAGATTCTGCGCGTTTAGTTTTTTTAGCAGCTGGCCTCTGAGGAGTATCCGAGAGGGATGTGACAACCTCATTGTCGAAATTTGGACATGTGTCAAACCACTGTGATTCGGTATCTTTCTTAAGTTTAAATCCAGCACTACTCGAGGCTGATGCTGAATTCTCAAATTGATCAGTTGAGCCAGATGCGTCGGAAGACATGGTGTCAAGCCAAACTTATTTAACTTTCTTCTTGCCTCTTTCGCATGCATAAAGATGTCAAATCAGAATCATATAACGTTTTCACGTATTTTTTTCACGTTATCACCAGTCCGATTAATAGGTTATATCACCACTTCACCTTTATTTCCCTGAAGAGCAAAGAAACACTACCACCTACACCGCCGCCATCTTGGCCTCACAAATCTATATTAAATTAAAGCTGCAAGCAGCGATGAAAGGGCCCTCGCACCCGTGCCATCGTCACTCGTTGGCTTTAGGAAGACAGAGCATGGTTGGGCAATGTGCATTTAAGGAGGTATACAGTATATAGTAGTTGCTAGCATGTTTAGTATGTTTTTAGCATGCTTAGTACACAATAGGTATGTGGTTAGTACTGCATTACTGTGTTAACCAGTTCAGTTTCTGTTGGCAGTAGGTGGGGTTATATATCTGAATATTGCTTTGTAGATGTGTTCAGTGCAGGACTTTTATCAAGTATGTGAAGTTTGGGGCAGATTGGATATTGTATGTTTGAGTTACAGCAAATTCATATTTAATTGTAGTAATAGTATGGTTTAGTACTTATAGTGTTTACTAGTATGTTTTAGCATGTTTCTAGTATGTTGGTAGGATGTTAAGCACCTACTGGCATTTTTTTTTATATGTTATTAGGAGTCCACAACAGTGTTTAACATGTCACTTCCTGTTGCCAGCAGGTGGCGCATTGACTGTAACTGAATATGAGCATTGTCATGTGTTCAAGACAGAACGCTTATCAAAAGTGTGAAGTTTGGCGCAGATTGGACATTGCCTTCTTGAGTAACAACAACATCCTGTTTCATTATATTAGCATGCTTTAGCACTTAGCTTAGTATTGCTAGCATGTTTTAACATGTTTCTAGCATGTTTAGAAGTCAATGGTATTTTTAACATGTTGCTAGAACGGCATCAACGTGTTAAACATGACACTTCCTGTTACCAGTAGGTGGCACTATTACTATAACTGAATATTCTCATGTAGATGTGTTCAGGCCATGACTCTTATCAAACGTGTGAAGTTTGGGGCAGACTGGACATTCCGTGCCTGTGTTACAGCAAATTCCTATTTAATTGCAGTATTAGCATGCTTTAGCACTAAGCTAAGTGTTTGCTAGCATTTTTTAACATGTTTCTAGTATGTTGTTAGCATGTTTAGCACATGCTGGAACTTTTTTATATGTTATTAGGAGTCCACAACAGTGTTTAACATGTCACTTCCTGTTGCCAGCAGGTGGCGCTATGACTGTAACTGAATATGAGCATGGTCATGTGTTCAGGACAGAACGCTTATCAAAAGAGTGAAGTTTGGCGCAGATTGGACATTGCCTTCTTGAGTAACAACAACATCCTGTTTCATTGAATTAACATGCTTTAGCACTTAGCTAAGTTTTGCTAGCATGTTTTAACATGTTTCTAGCATGTTTAGAAGTCAATGGCATTTTTAACATGTTGCTAGAACGGCATCAACGTGTTAAACATGACACTTCCTGTTACCAGTAGGTGGCGCTATTACTATAACTGAATATTCTCATGTAGATGTGTTCAGGCCATGACTCTTATCAAACGTGTGACGTTTGGGGCAGACTGGACATTCCGTGCCTGTGTTTCAGCAAATTCCTATTTAATTGCAGTATTAGCATGCTTAAGCACTAAGCTAAGTGTTTGCTAGCATGTTTTAACATGTTTCTAGTATGTTGTTAGCATGTTTAGCACATGCTGGAACTTTTTTATATGTTATTAGGAGTCCACAACAGTGTTTAACATGTCACTTCCTGTTGCCAGCAGGTGGCGCTATGACTGTAACTGAATATGAGCATGGTCATGTGTCCAGGACAGAACGCTTATCAAAAGTGTGAAGTTTGGCGCAGATTGGACATTGCCTTCTTGAGTAACAACAACATCCTGTTTCATTGAATTAGCATGCTTTAGCACTTAGCTAAGTATTGCTAGCATGTTTTAACATGTTTCTAGCATGTTTAGAAGTCAATGGCATTTTTAACATGTTGCTAGAATGGCATCAACGTGTTAAACATGACACTTCCTGTTACCAGTAGGTGGCGCTATTACTATAACTGAATATTCTCATGTAGATGTGTTCAGGACAGAACGATTATCAAAAGTGTGAAGTTTGGGGCAGATTGGACATTCCATGCCTGAGTTACAGCAAATTCCTATTTAATTGCAAAAATAGCATGCTTTAGCACTTAGCTAAGAGTTTGCTAGCATGTTTTAGCATGCTTCTAGTATGTTGTTAGCATGTTTAGCACTTGCTGGCACTTTTTTATATGTTATTAGGAGTCCATAACAGTGTTAAACATGTCACTTCCTGTTGCCAGCAGGTGGCGCTATGACTATAACTGAATATGAGCATGGTCATGTGTTCAGGACAGAACGCTTATCAAACGTGTGAAGTTCGGGGCAGATTGGACATTCCATGCCTGAGTTACAGCAACTTCCTGTTTCATGGCGAAACATCGAAATTTGTCAGGCCGCCGAGGACCCGCCCTTCGACGAAAACTCAAGATCTTCGCAATTTAACGTCGCAAAGGCCTTAAGATTACACTCACCAAATTTGAAGATGATCAGATTAAAACTGTAGGAGGAGTTCGTTAAAGTACGAGGCATGAAAATGGCAAAAACTGCACAAAAATCTGAGAGGAAGTTCAAAATGGCTGACTTCCTGTTGTGTTTAGGGCTATGCTCCAAGAGACTTTTTTGTAGGTATTAGGTGATTACATGTATGTACCGAATTTCGTGCACGTACGTGGAACGTTGCGGGAGGCGCACTCCGTTGAACTTTTATAGGTGGCGCTATCGAGCCATTTTGCCCCGTCCAATTCTGAAACCTATATCAGATGTAAATTTTCGCCAGTTCTGACGCGTGTGCAAAGTTTTGTGAGTTTTCGAGCATGTTTAGGCCCTCAAAAATGCAATTAAATGCGGAGAAGAATAATAATAATAAACAGAGCAATTCCAAGAGGGTCCTCACACCATCGGTGCTCGGGCCCTAATAAAGCAGCACCATTAAAAGCTTCAACCGCCATCTTCTATTGCATCAGCTGCAATACAGCCTTGCACTACAGCGTCCCAATGGTTAAACCGCGTTATTGCAGGCGTTATTAGTTGAAAATATCTGTCGACAATATCTGTTTTGACGTTTATCGATAATGTCGACAACATTTTTCAGCCCTAGGGAGATGAGTGAAGAGCTGTGCCTTATTTCTAACGTTACCTATATTTCACGACGAGTGTTCCACACAGTGTTAGAGTGAACACTAACAAATATTACTGGATTTCGTTCCTTAAAAGGCAACTGAGAGCTTTAATTCACTACAAAATTTTAAATTAATTGCGTTCGACACCCATATTTGGCAGAAAATAATACCACGCAGATCAATCATTTCACAACATGATAAACTTAACGTTACCACAGTTCAGAACCACGACTATCACAGAACCACGGTCAACGAAAGAATATTCAAATTAAAATCATAACAATTAGTTTTAGTCCAGTGATCTTCCTGATAGGCCAATTTAACGTTACTGGTAGAACACTCTAGAAATTCAACAGTTCACCTTGTAAAATGGCCTGTGCTTCGCGCGCGCAAAACTTTAGGCTTTGTCGAGTGTGCTCAGAAAGAAAATGCCTGTGAACGTGCATAAAAACAATTACAGTGCGCGAGACGTGATGATAGACAAAACTAAGCTTAATCGAGGCTTTACTACCTTTACATCATTTATAAAGTGGCATGACATTGGCAAAAATCAAAATACAAAAATCAGACGTCAGAGCTCGTTGGCTGTCTAATGTTAATTATTCATTATTACAGTGATTTGTGATCGAATAATAGATTAAACTAATAAACTGTATACATTGAAATCAATTTACAGTCTGATTTATCTGTATTACTATCAAGTTAAAGTATTAGACTTACCCCACGCTTGACTCTTCCACAAGTAAAATGGCGTTCGCATGTGGTCTAAACTCTGGTTCAGTCAAAACGACGGTTGCACGTAAACGGAGGTGTGGCTTGGTTAACTCTAAAAGAGAGTTATGTTTGCAACAACGCAAAATGACACCAACTCTTATTTAAAATGGACACTTCTGGTGTTAAACCCAATCTGTTTAGTGTTGATTCAACACTTTATTTTAATACTTTATTGTAACACTGGAAAATCAACACCGGTCAATTTACTGTGATGTTGACAATTTTACATTGTACAGGTTATCACTTGGTTTTTGACCAAGTGAAGCTCTTGAAACAATTCACAGAAGAGTATGTTGTCTGGAAAGAAATCAAGCATCACTGGCAAAGGCTCAAAAGAGACCATGCCTTTCTTAAAAATCTTTTAAAATAGGTTGCTGTTGATATAACTGTTTTTGTTCAGTACTTCGCTTATATTATGTGCTGCAATACTATATTCAATTCAATTCAAATTTATTTGTATAGCGCTTTTCACAATACATATTGTCTCAAAGCAGCTTTACAGAAAGTGCATTTCAAAAAAAGGTACATAGAAAAATACAGTTAGTTAATCATGCATTAATTTAGGGCATAACATATCGCCTGCGTCGAGTCGTCTCCTCACGGGCTTCGAGTCGTCTCTGCATGGGTGTTGGGGCATCTGAAGTTTCCATGAGAGGCTGGATACAAACTGGAGCTGACGTACTCTATTTACCTCGTTACAACAGAAAAGCAGATGGGAAATAATTAGCGTAGCTGCTGTTCCTAATATTAATGCATTCAATCTGATTCAACTGTAGTATAAAAGGTAAGTATTATGTGAATGCTTGGCTAAAGAGATGCGTCTTTAATCTAGTTTTAAACTGGGACAGCGAATCTGAGCCTCGAACAATATCAGGAAGGCCATTCCAGAGTTTAGGAGCTAAATGTGTATATATAACACTTCAATGTGTATATTATATAATGTACTGACTGCTGCTTTGTAAATTTATGTAAGGAACAGGCAACTCTGGCCCTTTGCATTCTACTTTTTGAGGTTAATTAAGAGTTAACCTCCAACCCTAATCGAGCACATCTGAAAATTTGAACCAAAGTCTTCAGGTTTACTTATAGACAATAGGCAGGAGGGTTTGAGGTTGGAGCTAAATCTGCAGGACAGTGGACGCTGAGGGCCAGAGTAAACCATCACTGCTTTAAATAACGCAGAACATAAGCTGACCCGACTGTCCATTAAACAACTTCATTTGAATGGTTTGTGTTTTTTGTTTTACTTTCAGACCAGCACTGGAGAACGCCTGACAATGGGATGTTGAGACTTCTTCCTCTGGTTGAGAAAAAGCTACACCACATCAGTGATCACATCTTCTGTTCTTCAACTGAACAAACTGTTTAGACGAGGTAGAAGAACACGAACATGATAGAGACGTACAGGGAAGAGCAAGAAACCAGTTTAGCTGTGATAATGAATCATTATTTTCCAACACAATATCAAATCTGTTTTCTGTAGGTGACTGAATATGATTCTCTGGCACTCGTTTTGTGGCTTCAGCAGCTGTGAATGGATTCATATGATGGTAACGTATTTTTGAAGACACATTTTTATTTATCTTGAATCTCATTTTTCTTTATGCTACTTTATCAACTTTACTTTATTAAACACTTTATTGGAGGACAAAGCATAAAGACTATTGTGTATTGAAAGTGGTGTTTGGTACAGTAAATATACATTTTTATTTGAGAAATTTTTATTTCTTATTTCTTTAGTTTCATTAATTTAAAAATAACTACATATAATTAAAAATAATAATTACAACTGGCCTGTTGGAGTATGCTTTTTTTATGTTAAAAATTGCATATATGATCCATAAAAGCCGTGTGTGTGTGTAATGTGATACTCAACAAAAAACAGATGCTAACTTGTATATGCATGCATGTGTGTTTTTTTGTTGAGTATCATATTTATACATCGCTTTTATGGCTCATACTGTCAGAAACACAGGGTTAGGACTAGTGTGAAAACTTGAACACAGTCAAAAGGTGAACCCAAATGCAGAAAACCAGATGACAGTTCTGGGAAATATCTTCAAATCTTGTATTTGATGAAAAGGAATGTCCAAACTTTCCTAGGATAAAGCCAAAAAGTAAACTCCAAAAAACTTCCACAAATAGTTTGATAACAGTTCCAAAAAGTAAATCCAAAAAGTCCACAAAGTAAATCCAGAAGGAATTTGAAAAAAAAAGTTCACAAAAAGATCTGTGAGTACTCCAAAATTTCAAAGAGCAAAAGTCAATTAAACAAAACAAAGGAACCATACCAGGTACACAAATTAGATTTAGATAACTCCAAAAGAGGCACAGCAAGAGAATGACCTAGACTTGGTCATGGCACTGGAAACACTGAGCAAAGTACTCAGGAGAAGGGTGACTTAAATACACAAACAGGGAACAAGGCACAGGAGACATAATGACAGAGACTGAAAACCAACAAGAGACACAATGAACATATATAATCTATGTGGCCAAACATAAGTCTAAAACCTTGACACCGGTGTTGTGCCTGAACGCGTTCATTGAACGATAGATAGTTCATGAACTCGTTCATATTTTGGGCGAACGTGAACTGAACGTACTCTGTTACTGCCTGATGAACGTTACTGTGAACTCGTTCATTCTGGTGTCTGTGAACGGCACGCTCTCTCAGTTTAACTTCGTTCAAAAGGGTGCAAGATTTCTATAGAAATGTATTTGTCCCGTTCGGAACCTCTGTTGTCCCGTTTATTGACGCTGATCTAACCACTGATGTATGACTGAATCTGATACAACAGCAACACTTGATCACGACACCGGTCATCATCCAATCACAGTCCACACTCACGCGCATCAGACCCAGAGATCAGACCATACGAATAACAAACTCTAAATTGAGAATTAATTATTATTTTGGGACAAATCATTGTTTGATTTGCGCACAGAATCCTCCGCTGTCTGGTCGCTTCGATCCGGACTCGCGCTAACGGCAAATCCCTTTCACTGTCCGACTGGGTTTTGATTTCGGCAAATCAGTTTTAACGAATTCAAACAACGTGATTATTGTGAGTCCAACATACATCCAGCCACGCAAGAAAGCATCAAATCATCCTGAGGGAATAATATACTGATGTGATTTGCTGACCAAGAAACATTTATACATTAATTATTATTAATGTAAAAAAAAAGAAAGAAAAAAAAATCAAAAGAATTAAATTTTTAAAATTAACAAATGGTGAATAATCAATAAACCCAGTTTCTTCAGTCCAGTAAATGTTTCTTACATTAATTTATAAAAATCATGAATCATTAATAAATCATTTCTCAGCAAAAAATACTTTATTTGATAAAAAAAAAGTATAAACTATCAATCAGAGGACAGAAGGCATGAAGTAGATTGTGTGCAAGAGCAAAACAGAGAGGCAGAAGGTAGCATTAGGAAGACAGAAACAATCACTGCATATCCAGTAAAACCTCATGGTATGTTCACTGTCAGCAACAGTGTTGTCATAATTATCAATTTAGGTTTGACCATATTGATTTCACTTTATTTTAATGGTCCCTTGAACACATTCTGTTGACTATCAGTACAGTTGCACATGTCTACTAACTCCCATTGGAGTGTTAATAGATTTATTAGTAGACTAGTAGGGTTAGGGTTAGAATAAGTTGGCATGTAGTTACAAAGTTACTTAGTCAGTAGTTAACCTACCATACTCTTGTGTGCTTTCATCTTCACGATGAGTCTGTCACAGAGAAGAGGTGTAGTTGTGTTTGAGCGCATTTAGAACTGTTGGATTTATGAAGAACATGTGTTGAAAGCTTTTTGAATTTCTTTATTATTATTTTTTTATGACTGATAAATCTCCAATTGAAATTTAGACATATTTAATAGTCTGTGTAGAATTGTGGCTTGTACGTGTTGATCTGAACTGAGAGAGTGAAGAGTGTGTCATTGTTCTCTACAGGTTGAGTGATTGTGGAGTCACAGATGAAGGTTGTTCTGCTCTGGCTTCAGCTCTGAGATCAAACCCCTCACACCTGAGATATCTGGATCTGTGGGGGAATAAACTAGGAGATTCAGTTCATCTGCTCTCTGCTGTACTGGAGGATCCTCACTGTAAACTGGAGAAACTGAGGTAAGATTGTCTCTCTGATTGTCACACATGTCTTTGTCCTCAGTAAGAATTTTAGGACTAAAATTAGCTTGTAAAATGTTCTGTAAACACTAAATCTCAGCACAGAAATCACAGGTGTACACAAATGTCTAATCTCATGATCTGGTATTAGTGTTCATTTTTACATTCTTTTTAAAATATATCCTTTCAATTTAGTGAGTATTTCATTATATTCATTATGTTCAATAATTTTAATTTATTTATTTAATAATTTAATAACAATAATCTGATCCTATAGTTCCCCCGGCACTGCACAGTCCTTACTCGTTGAAGTTTCTGCTTTGAACGGCTCTTTCCGTGGCTACAAAAATAAATAAATTCAAAGTAGCTTTTCAAACACTACTAATGTACTAATATGAAAGATAATAAGCAAAAGAAATGTAATAACTTCATGCTGATCTTCATTATCTTATATGCAGGGAAAACACCTGAACTTCTGCGGAGCAGTAATGAATAAAGTAACATGGTCAGCGCCGCGCTGGTGAGATTAGTTTGCGCTGTCCATTCGGTTTCGCTAGCAAACACGTCCTCCCTGCGATGTCGAGTCGGTCACACAGCTCGGTCCATTGAGCCGCACCGATGATGTCAGCACGGCATGAGCTCTGTAACACCGCTCCGTTTCGTCCCACTGTTGGTGTGTTTGGCTTCCCATACAACTCGTTACAACTAACCGACATTGCTTAAAAGAGTTTGTGAGACGCGCCAAATTAAACAGAAGTGCGGACACACAACTTCCTTTTCAAGGGAAATTAGCCATCATCAACTACCGAAATCTCTTCTTATTTCAGTAATGCGTATGAATGAATTTCACCAAGGTTGATCAATGTTTTTTGTTTCACTAGTGTTGAGGCTTTTCAATAATTGTTTCCTATACGGCCCTTCATACTGGTGGTTTCATATTTGTCTCCTCCAAAGTTTCAGACAAGAATGAACATTGATCTAGTTCATTTGTACAGTATGGTGCACTGGCAGAATAGTTTTGTATAATTAGTGTAGAAATATGTGAAATGCTTATAAATCATTAAATGTTTAAGTTTTATAGGCCCCATTATTACACATTTTTCAAGTGTCCAGACATATATTGTTATCCATTTAATATGAAGAGACAATTTTATTAGTCTTTTTCATTATAATATATATTATAACATTTCTAAAGACACTTATTTACTGTTGTGGTAATAAACACATATGTGTTAAACTGTAAGCATGAAGTTATAAGGCAACGCAAATAATAGAAATAAATGATAAACATGAAAATGGTCTTGATATAAAAGCTTCAGGTCAGAGGCATTCAGTCCGTATACTGTACGCTGTGAATGCTCTGCAGACCCAAGCCATTTAAGAGAATGAGTTTGTGGACTCGCAAATTAATATTAACACTATAAATATGACTATAAATTCCCTTGTCGTTTGAGGTGTAAAATAAAGCTTACATAATAAAAGTCCGTCATTTATTTATTTGCCATTCAACAATTTTTTTCCAAATAAGTGCCAGTTATAAAGTAAATAAAATTAATACATTATTAGTTAACTGTGTGATTTGTATATGTAAATTTCTGAAATACATAACTTGGACACAGTCACCTCTGATAACAGATCACTCTAAATTGTAATGTAGATGTGCATTTTCTGTAAAGCTGCTTTGAAACAATATGTATTGTGAAAAGCGCTATACAAATAAAATGTGAAATTAATGGAAAAGTTATGGAGGGTTTTGGGTAAGTGTATCCACAACGCTGGCGTTATTATGCATCATCATCATTGTTTTGCGTTCTATGGAAGCATATGGGTAGCAATATTCAATTTGAAATGTAATATGTAAAATGGCAATGCATTTCTGTATTTAAATTTACGTTTTCCATTACATTTGTGCAACGTTTGGTGCAAAATTAAAATTAAAATTCAATTATATTATTTACATTTGCCATTTCATACACTAGTTTTAATATGTAAATTGAATACATATTTTAACATATTTTAAGTTTGCAGTGGCTTCATAAATTTATGAAAAATATAAAAAAACAAAGTACACCGGATGCACATTTCTTTGTTCTTCATTTTCTAGAACTAGTTTAAGAATCTTGCTGTATTTATATGTAATTAATTAAGAGAAAGTACACCGCCATCTTATTCTGACGAAAGTGACTTGAACGCACTGCCGTCGTAAACACGACTTCCCAGGAGGACTTATAGATGATGACGTCACCGGGGGGGCCAACTTCACACAGTGATTGACAGGGTGGGAGGGGGCGGGGCCAACTTCACACAGTGATTGACAGGGTGGGAGGGGGCGGGGCCAACTTCACGCAGTGATTGACAGGGGGGGAGGGGGCGGGGCCAACTTCACACAAGGCTTGTTCGACTTCATGCAGGTCTGCGCAGACCGATCGGCGGCTGACTTGAAGCAGTGCATGCCGGTTAGAAATTTTGTCCGACTTGATAAAGTGCCGACGCCATGTGACTGTGACGTATGCCATCAAAGTACCGCGAGAGCGATTCGAGAGTAGCCGGAGAACTCAGCCAGCGCAGCTTCTCAAGAGCGGCTGCTCGAGCTCTGATGACGACACAGCTGTTCCACGATTGGCCGGATTCACCGCATGACAACGATCACGTGTGTTTCGTGTTTATTCGAAAACCTTTAGTTCCTCTAAAGCTCACAAATCAGTTTTTTATAACAGTAAACACTCTTTTCATGTAGTTGCGATGTTATATTGTGTCATGTTTATCAAATTAAAACTGATTAAAAAACGTAGACTCCACTTCATTGATAGAAGTTTATGTTGAACTTTATTCTTGTTCAAACAGACGCTGTATGAAGCAGTACATAAAGTATTGAGTGAAAATGTCTCTGAAACATCTGTGTATTATTTGGCAAATATTGAATTTATTTCACTTCAGCTGTGGTAAAGTATGCAAACACCACGTGAGCGGTCACTACGGGAACCAGAAAGTGTCCGACTTCACGTGTCCATTTGCAGCTCCTCCCCGCCTGCACTCGACTACTCTCAAGAAGTCCTCTCTGCAGCCTGTAGCACGATGACGTAGCTGGATCAGATCCAACACGTACTGGACGCTGTTACGCGCATGCGCGGTGGTGTGTTTGGTGACGTCATATATGCATGCGCACTAGAAGAGAGTTGATCAGTGATGATTTTTTTTTTTTTTTTGCTTGTCCTGCAGACACTGAACAGCAAATTAAGAGGAACCTTATGTACAGATCACTGTGGAAAAATTTGCCATTAACGAAGGAACTCTTACCAGACAAAATATCTTAAAGCATTTTTTTTCTTTCTTTTTTTTGGACATCTGACAAGATTTCTTTTCTTGATGCTGTTATTATTTTTGCATTTTCCCTTGAATGTGTACTGGTATGTTAAGTTGTTTACAGACCATATTTTATTGTAGCTTTAGGATTAACATTACAGAGACAATTACTTGACTAATTTTTGCTTCCACTCAACAGCAAATATGACCTGAATAAAATAAAATGGCTTAATTTTAAAATGTTCTGTATACACGTATAAAAAAAAAAAAAATACTTGCGGTGACCACATGCTATTAATCCATCAAATTTAGGTTTAAAATCATGTGATTTAAAATGTTGTAAAATGTACTATTTTGTAGAGAGAAACTAGGATAACTTAAGCATCACATTTATGTAAATAATTATTCATCAATAATTACTTATTACTATTTATCAGTACTACTACTACACAGGTTAGAACGGTTAGATGGGGCGGGGCCAACTTCACTTCCGGCGCTGCACTGTGGCGACGAGTGCCTACAGCACGTCTGAAATGTTTGTTTGTTTTATGGGTTATATGTAAGCGTTTTTCATCACATAAACCTCGAACTACACGCTTTGAAAGTTTGGTTGTTAAGTCAGAAGCGAGCCAACAAAGTCAAGATGCGTTTTGTTACGCAGTTTTTGTCTATCGTCCTGGCGATTCACCTGTTGCTGTTAACAGTCCTTTCACTGAGTCGGGGAAGCTATGCATCGGCCGCCGCCACAACATATGGGATTTTACATTATACCCGGGATCAACTCTGGCAACTAAGGGATCTGCATAGCGGAAACTTTCCAGTCGATCTGCCAGATGAGTGTACACGGACATCCACATCACCGAGGAAAAGAGGCCGGCGAGGAGGCGTACGGCGTAGAGTTCGCGCACGGGGGAGCAAGCCACCTCTACCTACGGTCATCCTGGCTAACAACCGCTCCTTGGTGAAGCAACTTACGGAGCTACGGAACGCTGTGAGGTACCTCTCAGAGTATCGGGAAAGTTGTCTGTTGTGCTTCACGGAAACATGGCTTAAAGACACGACTGATAACTCAACACTCAGGATCACAGGGTTTAGCGACCCGATTAGACTGGACCGTGATGCACAGGTAACCGGCAAAAGAATGGGAGGGGGGGTGTGTGTTTATATAAATGAGCGATGGTGTAAAAACTACACAGTAAGAGACTCCCATTGCTCGGAGGATATTGAGCTATTGTCGCTGTCAGTAAGACCTTACTATCTACCTAGGGAATTTGGTCAGGTGTTTGTCACTGTGGTATATATTCATCCCGCGCTAATACTAAGGTCGCGGCAAATAGGATATACGACACAATGGCTAAACTAGAAAACATGGCACCTGATGCACCGAAGTTTGTGCTCGGAGACTTTAAAGGGTTAGTTCACCCAAAAATGAAAATTCTGTTAGTAATTACTCACCCTCATGTTGTTCCAACCGTGTAAGACCTTCGTTCATCTTCGGAACACAAATTAAGATATTTTTGATGAAATCTGAGAGCTGATAACTTCTCCGTAGGCTGCTAGGTGGCCCAAACTTGCTGGCCCAGAAAAGTTATTAAAGAGATCGTTAATATAGTCCACGTGACTACAGTGGCTCAATATATCAAGCGACGAGAATACTTTTTGTGCGCAAAAACAAACAAAAATAACAACTTTATTCCACTATTCATTTCCTTCTCTCTGGGCCTCGTAAGTGTTTTTGCGCAGCGCGTCTGTGTTACACGTCACCACGTCGGCTCACTATTGGGCGACGCTGGTCATGTGTGTGACGCGCAGCGCAAAAACACTACGCGAACCAACTAGTGGCCCAGAGAGAAGGAAATGAATAGTGGAATAAAGTTGTTATTTTTGTTTGTTTTTGCACACAAAAAGTATTCTCGTCGCTTGATATATTGAGCCACTGTAGTCACTTGGACTATATTAACGATCTCTTTAATAACTTTTCTGGGCCAGCAAGTTTGGGCCACCTAGCAGCATACGGAGAAGTTATCAGCTCTCAGATTTCATCAAAAATATCTTAATTTGTGTTCCGAAGATGAACGAAGGTCTTACGCGGTTGGAACAACATGAGGGTGAGTAATTACTGACAGAATTTTCATTTTTGGGTGAACTAACCCTTTAATGGATGCTCAATCAAAAGCGTATTGCCCAATTACTATCAATACGTCGAATGCCCGACAAGGAGGGATAAAACACTCGATCTATGCTTTGGGAATATTAAAGACGCTTATAAGGGCTATGCAAAACCACCCCTCGGAGACTCGGATCACAATGCAATCCAGCTTGTCCCGCAGTATAAACAAAAGCTCAAGACCAGCAGACCAGCAAACCGGAGATAAAGACAGTTAAACAGTGGACTAATGAGTCTGTTGAACGCCTTCGAGGCTGTTTTGATTGTACTGTGTGGGACATTTTCGTGCACACTAGTAAGAATTTGGAAGAGTTGACTTTAGTGGTGACTGACTATATTCGGTTCTGTGTGGACTGTATAATCCCAGAAAAAACTTTTAGGGTATTTCCAAATGACAAACCCTGGGTAAATAAAGAATTAAAAGTTGCACTGCACAGGAAAAGGAGAGCTTTTGAGCAGGGAGACAGGCTTAAAATGAAAGCAATTCAGAAGGAGATTAGACAGATAACAAATGACTGTAAACAGAAATATAAATGGCAGATTGAGGTGAAAATCAGGGGGAATAACCTGAAACATGCATGGCAAGGGATGTATACAATGATAGGGAAGGAAGAGAAGAAAAGGCACATAGATGCAAATGGAGATGATCAAGCATTTGCAAATGAACTGAATGGTTTTTATGCACGGTTCGAAACATCAGACTTTCTCCTGGAGCGTGATGCCATTAGACAGCAGTTACAGTATGGTACTCCTCCAACTATTACAGCGGATGAGGTGCGTAGAGTTTTTAATAAAATTGATTCTAAAAAAGCACCAGGCCCAGATCAAATAAGTGGTAGGGTTTTGCAAATGTGTAGTGAACAACTTAGCCTCATTTTCTGCCAGCTTTTTCAAAAGTCATTAGATACACATTACATTCCTAAAGCCTGGAGGTCCTCGCTCATAGTACCAGTACCTAAGGTAGCAAGACCAGCTGATTTAAATGATTATCGTCCAGTCGCCCTAACATCAATCGTGGTGAAGAGCCTAGAGAGAATTGTTCTGAGACATATTCTAAATGATGTGCAATGTAATATCGACCCTTTACAGTTTGCCTATAGAAACAAGCGGAGCACAGATGATGCCCTTCTGTATATGCTCCATAATATCTATTGCCATCTGGATAAGCCCAAACGATATGTCCGGGTTCTCTTTATAGATTTTTCCTCCGCCTTCAACACCATCAGGCCCCACATTATGATGGAGAGGCTGGGGCAGTTAGGGGTAAATCCTAACATTATAAGGTGGGTTGAGTCCTTTCTGACGGAGAGAACACAGTGTGTTAGGGTAAATGAGGCTGTGTCCTCCCCGATTATGACCAATACAGGATCCCCACAGGGCAGTGTCATCTCACCAGTATTGTTCACTCTTTACACTAATGAGTGTAGAAGTAAAACACCTGAGCATCTTACAATAAAATTTGCAGATGATACAGCAATAGTGGGGTTAATACAGAATAGTGATGAGACCAACTACAGGGCCTGGGTGGATCAATTTGCAGATTGGTGTAGGTCCAGCTATCTTCATCTAAATATAAAGAAAACAAAGGAAATAATAATAGATTACAGAATTGGGAGCCAGCCCCATCAGTGTTTGGTTATAAATGAAGAGGATGTTGCGATTGTAGCCGAGTACAAGTACTTAGGGACAATAATAGATAATAAGTTGCAATGGAACAGTTATACTATAAAAAGGGGCTGCAGAGGCTGCATTTTATGCGGAGACTAAGACAATTTAGAGTGGATAGTGATATGATGTTACTTTTTTATCACTCATTTGTGGAGAGCATTCTACTTTTTTGTTGTGTTGCCTGGTATTTCTCTTTGTCAGTGACCAATAAAAACAGACTGAGCAAGATAGTTAACTTGGCTAGCAAGGTTGCAGGGAAAAAACTAGACAGTATGGCTATTACCTGTGAAAGAAGGGTGTTGAAGAAAGGTCAAGCAATTAATAGAGATATGTCACACCCCCTACACCAGGCATATGAGGTGTTGCCATCAGGGAGGAGGATTAGGTTACCCTCTTTCAAAACTAATCGAGCCAGTAAGTCATTCATTCCAACTACATTACACTTATGAATAAGAACTTACCTGCAGGACAGCACTTTAAATAGCATCATGCACTTTCTTTCCAGCTTGACTGTTACAGTATGCACAACTGCACTTTATTATCCTAGTTATGTGTAGTGGGGTTTGAGTCTTCTGTCCTGATGTTGTGTATGGGTGTGGGTGTGGTAGGGTGGGGGTGTTTGGGGAGAGGGAAATGTTGTTGTATATTTTGTTTGGAATTCTGTCTTGTCAACTGTCTTGTTGTCTTATGTATAAATGTATCAGACGTACTGTATGGCAGGGGTTCCCAACCTTTTTTTGTCTGAGACCCCCTTTTACCCAAGAAAATATTTTAGGGCCCCCCTTCACATTTAATGATATTATCGCTCTTGTAAGCTTGCAGCAAGGATGACAAAATATGTTGTTTTCAAACAAACGGTATGTTTACTATAAACAGATATGTTTATGCACAAATAATAGCCTATAATATTGAAAATACAATAACAAAAACATTAGTAGGCCCTTTGTAATTTAAAAATGTAAGCCTAGGAGTAGCCTATAAATTTGCCCTATTTTAAATGCAATAAAAATATCAGTATTCACACTTGTGTGTAGGTAAAAAAAGAATGAATATAGGCTATTACTAAATGACTTCTGTCTGGGGCCTCAATACTTGCATGTTATTTGTGAGGCTTTATCAATGTGAGGCTTTATTTTTGAGGCTTTTGGCGCTATAGCGAGTGATAATAAACTTGTTTATTAACAGAATAATGCGTCTTTCGGAAGAACATTGTAGCCGGAACTACTTCTCTCTCTGTGTGCGTCTATGACGAGTCACGCAGGTACTGGGCTACTCCGCAGCGGCAGCGATCCGAACCAGGGTAAAATAGTCCCTATGTAATCACTTATTATAGGTGTACCATAGTGATTCAGGATAAGACAAAAACACTGCAAAATGCATTCATGATGAACTCGCTCATTATATAAATTTTGAACAGAAAAAAAGTTAAGGACTTTTATTTAATGCAAATTGCTCAAAACTTTTCAAAATATGACGCGACCCCCCACAGAGCTCGGTGAGGCCCCCTTGTGGGCCGCGACCCCCCTGTTGGAAACCGATGCTGGATGGTGTAGAACAAATTTCCGAAAGGATAAATAAATCTCTCTCTCTTCACACAGTGATTGACAGGGAGGGAGGGAGGGGGCGGGGCCAACTTCACACAGTGATTGACAGGGAGGGGGCGGGGCCAACTTCACACAGTCATTGACAGGGAGGGAGGGGGCGGGGCCAACTTCACGCAGTGATTGACGGCGGAATGCATTTTCAATTTGCACATTGAATTTTGCTTCATTCATTGCGGGACATTTAATGAAAATGCAATCGCAAGTGTCTTAACTGTGGGTGTAAATGCAATTAAGAAAAATAACATTTGAATGATCATTTTGCTACATTATTTGTTTGAACATGTTAAACAGTGACTTTTTATCTCACAATTCTGACTGTTTTTCCCCTCAGAATTGCAAGGTATAAACTCGCAATTCGGACTTTTTCTTGCAATTGCTATTTATGTCACGCAATTGTGAGTTTGGCCCTGTCACAAATGGCACCCTAAACACTCGCGGTCTTCCTCTGAGTCCGCACTTTCCTGACGTAACGCCGCTTTGACTGTCGTGAACAAGTCAGCTGTGGAGCTCGCTTCAGTGCGCATTTAGAGCACATATCGACCGCAGAGGGGCGCTCGTGAGTACCCTTCTGAAACCTAAAACTACTAAATGGGACACCCTATGGACTTAATGGGCACGCAGAAGCCATTGTAAGTCTACAAGACTGAAAGTGAGGTGTGCCATTTAGGACAGGGCCTTTATATCTCGGTGAGTGGATTCTGACAAAATGAAACACCTCTGATTGGCTGCGTTCAATAGACCAACAAACATGACTGTGATTGGCTACATTTCTCACCGCTGTAAAAACATTTGACGTTCTCCAGAGCTCAAACACAAAAACACACTTGAGAGTTTGCCAGTATGATATTATTACAGAATCAACTGAGGATGATCTTGCATTCGCTTGAGAGTGCTTATATTTAAATTTGACTTTGTGATGTTTTTTACTATTTTTTTAATTTAACAAATGATTTGTGATCAAGCATTAATTGACGGACCCCCTGCAGTACGGCTGCGGACCCTTGTGTTAAACTGATCTGATCTGAACTGAGAGAGTGAAGAGTGTGTCATTGTTCTCTACAGGTTGAGTGGTTGTGGAGTCACAGATGAAGGTTGTTCTGCTCTGGCTTCAGCTCTGAGATCAAACCCCTCACACCTGAGAGATCTGGATCTGTCTGGGAATAAACTAGGAGAATCAGTTCATCTGCTCTCTGCTGTACTGGAGGATCCTCACTGTAAACTGGAGAAACTGGGGTAAGATGAACTCTCTGATAAACACATATTTTGTCCTTGGTAAATATATTATGTATTAGTTATTTAATAGTTTTTAACTTTTTTACTCAGTGATCACCAACTTTGCTTGTTAAACTCTAGCTTGTTTTCGGGTCTGAAGAAGGAGTCCAACCAAACAATTACACATCCACACAACACAAATGAGAGACAATTGAATACATTTTATTGAGAGCTCATTTTCTGTACAATTATAGTTTGACCAGGAAAACCAAAACCAGTATTTTATGTGTGATTCATAGACACTCAGTTAAACAATAAATTACAAGTGATTCTTACTTCAGTCCAAATGCACATTAAATAAATATTCAGTTAAATCAGTGAACATCACAGGTGAGCCAATGCTTGATTAAACATGCTAATCCTAAAACATAAATGTTCTCCCCAGTATATACAGTACTGTGCAAAAGTCTTAGGCATGTTAATACCCCCCCCCCCCCCCCCAAAAAAAGATGGTTTTAAGTCAGTTATTTATATATTTTGCTGTAATGTGTCAGTAGGAAATATCAGTTTAGATTTCCAAACATTCTTTTTGCCATTAATTGTAATAATCCAGTGAGATTTGTGTATGCACAAGGAATCTGACAACAGCCGGTATGATCTGATCTCACCATCTTCGAGTCCGTCTGTGATTACATGAAGAAACAGAAAAATGATTAACATGCCTAAGACTTTTGCACAGTACTATATAGTATATATATATAATTACTCCACATCACAAACAAGACAAAACATTACACAAATACACAAAGTATAAATGTTATATTAAAACAACAGTGTTTTTGAACTGACAGAGTTACAACACCCACAGACTTCCATAGGAATCGAGGAATGCGGAAGTAAAGTCAAAGTTTTTTATTGCAGTAAATACCATTACAATAAGGCAAAACAAAACTATAATAAATGTCCTAAAGAACAGAGCACAATATAAAAAAAGGAAAAAGAAATAGAAATAAAAAAAAAAAATAATATCAGGGACAAAAAGGTTTCTAATAATTAACATTTCTTTAATAAATTGATTAATCTTCCACTTTTCAATGTTGACATTCTCTGATCCTCTTCGGTTTAAAAATGATTCATCTTGCTTCATCTGAATGGGATGACACTTGGTGACGTTTGTTGTATTAGCTTTGTGAACACACACAAAATAATCATAGACATGATTCGGATATGGTAAAGGGTCGTAAAAAAAAAAGTGTCACACTTGGTTCCTTCAAAAATGACCGACGGGAAATGAATGGGAAATACGAAAACTCAGAGAAACTTTTGGTGGTACAAACTACAAATCATGCACAGCAATGAAGGAGTGACGCAAATAAGACACCCCCCCCCTCTCTCTCTCTCTCTCTCTCTCTCTCTCTCTCTCTCTCTCTCTCTCTCTCTCTCTCTCTCTCTCTCTGTGCGCATGTGCGGCGTGTTTGTGGGGAGCGCGTGAGCAAGGAGTGTGTGGAGTTGCTGAGTGAGTTGAACTTTTCCTTTCTGAGTTTATTTATTTATTTTGAATATTGCTGTAAGTTAGAGGAGAAGGTGTTATAGTGGCTATTTTTGTCAGTTTATCTGATAAAGATGGGCTCAAATTCCGATGGATTTTCCTGTTTGTCTGCTCGGCACGCGTGCAAGTGCATGCCGTCAGATGAGTCTGTGTCTATTGAGAGTGTTTTGGTCGCTATTGGTCGAGAAATAGGTGCACAAAACATAATGTCCGCTTCAAGAATGAATAAAGCAATTGTCGTTTTTCTGAAGGAAATCGAAATGGTTAGTCAATTGGTGGAGTGTGGTTTAACTGTTCAGGATGTATTTGTTCCAATTTTACCTTTGTCTAGTCTTTCTAAAAGAGTGATGTTGTCAAACGTACCTCCGTTTATTTCTGATAAAGCGCTCGAGTCTATCTTAGCTCGTTATGGAAAATTGGTTGGGCAGATTAGAATGATGCCTCTAGGACTGAAAAATCCAGAGTTGAAACATGTCATGTCTTTCAGACGTCAGGCTCTGATGATATTAAGCGCTGAATTTGAAATGCTTGATGTGTCTGTTAAATTGACAGTGTTTGGTAAGGACTATACAATATTTATCACTACTGAGACTATGAAATGCTTTGTTTGCGGAAAATACGGCCATATTAAAACAGGTTGTCCTGTTGTGAAAGAGGCTCAAAGCGCAAAGAATGGTTCAGTGCAAGATTCAATTGTTTTGGAGAATAACGAGTTGGTTAAACCGACTATAGAAAGCGCTGCAGTTGATTTGAATGCGGAAATTGACGCGTCTACTGAAATGAGAGAACAGTTGCCTCAGGGTGGCAATATTGAGATTACAGAAACGGATGCGATCATTCCTGATGCTAGACAGAGTGGAATGAATGACCCTGTAGAGATTGTGGAGGAGGTAGAACAATCTGGAGAACAAGATGGGTCTAAAGTGAGGGATGTCTTGGATGAGGTGCAGGCATCAAATAGGGATATGTCCCAAAATGATGCTGAACCAATATCACAGGATGTTGACAGTGATCCGGATAGTGAGTGTTCAGACTTAATCACTGATGAATTGGATGAATTCAATTCTCAGGAAAGTACTGTTGGGCGATTAAAGAGGATCTGGTATTATAGTTTGGAACAGCTGGATGAATTCTTGAATGCTACAAAAAAACAGAGAAAACCAAAGATTGAAACGTATTTTCCTGATTTGAAGCTTTTTATTGATTCCTCTGCTATGGCTATGAAGAAAGCAACACTTGAGGAATTAGATCAGCCTAAGCGTTATCGTTTAAAAAAGTTTGTAAGTGCTGTCAGAAAAAGAGTAAAGAAAAGTCCTTAAAGAGGTAGCCTATTATGTATTGGAAATTACATCTATATTGGCATTTATTCATTTTCTCTTTTTTCATCCTGATGGTATCCTTTAATATCAGATCCTTAAATATAAATGGATGTAGGGATGTACGAAAGAGAGTGACTTTAAGTATTTACAACTTAAAAAACGCTCAAGCACAAGTCCGACAGCTCATCAGAATTATCAGCCCGAGTCCGTTTTTTTTATTATTATTATTACACAGCGGCAGCCTGCCCTATTTGCAGCCATTAAAATAGGTCAGTTTTGTTAGTTATGTTTCTTTTCATTTCTTTATCATGTTAATTTAGACAAATGTTTTGGAGCTTTTTTTTTTAAAATGAAGCCGAACCGACAGCGAGTATAGCCTACAACATGTTTGATCAATTTAGCCTCTCAAATCAACGCTAATAGGCTACTTTACTTGGCTACAATCCATAGATAGGCTATAAAACACTTCAAGCATATCACACAGACAGTTAATTTAACAAATGATTATTTATTAAACCACAGTGAGTAAAACAACTTTTTTTGAAATACTGAGGCAGGCTCAGGCTGCTCGAACCAGCGCTCGCAAACGAAAGGAGCAATAGCCTATCTAAACCAATTAAATTAAATAAACTTGCAGGTTATCTTACCTCAAAAATGCATGACAGAACATGGCCATTCTTTTTTCCAGTAGTTTCCAACAGTTAAACGAAAATAAAGTCCAATGAAACGAAAAGTTAGAGCAGTCTTTTACAGAGCATCGTGGAGAAAAAGAATAGCATCCACAGTGTAGCCTAAGGTTTTAACCCAGTCCTCCTCTCTTCTATCACTCTTCCCGCTGCGTTTTAAGTTGGCCATCTGTGATTTTTTCTCTTAATATTCTCCATTATTTGCACATGAGGTGAATCGTGGGTCGCGCTGATGGGAAACCTTCTGTGCGTGCGTGCGTATGTGTGTGCGTGTGTGTGCGCGTGTGTGTGTGTGTGTGTGTGCGTGTGTGCGTATTAGAGCTGTAGCGGTGCGTCGATGACATCGACGCGTCGACGCCAAAATTACGTCGACGTCATATTTTTTGCGTCGACGCTTCTTTATTTATTATCTATTTATTTTTTTGCACCATTCCCGGAGGTACAGCTCGCCACACACACACGTCTCCTTTCTCTGCAGAATGCCACAAATCCGCTCAACCAATCACAGCGCACCATTCCACGCATTGTAAACAGTAACGGTGGCGCTCTGACACCCGGCATCCTAGTTTTCCTTATCTACTTTGCACTTTTTGATCAACAAACAAACAAAAAAAATAATACATTGATGAACCTGTGGTGGATTCTGCCGTAGGGAAGAAACGTAAGCCATCGAAATCTAATCATTTACGTGAGGAGATTAAGAAGATGAGGCACGCGGGAGGAAGAGAAATGCCGACTGATGCTTGTTCTCACACGACAGCGTCAAACTTCTGTCGAATGCTGACACGTTAACCCCAGGGGATCTTTTAAAAAACTTTCAATTCTTGTACTCAAAGTCAACGAAAACCGAGCAGGACCTAAGCCATTTTACAGCTGATCGCCGTCAAAAAAGAAGGTCGCCGTCGTTCAGAAGGTATTTCTAGCGATGGCTGATTGAATGTAGCCTATGTTTAGTCCAGATTAGTATTGACCGAGTTCAGAGGCTGTCATATGTGGATCAACTTACTTTGTTGTGTATTTTCAACAGTTTCAATGTGAAAATTAACTTTTATATTGATTCAATGGATTAATTGCATGAAAAAAAAAAGGATTTATCACATTTATACTATATTATTCAGAAGTAAACATTGTAGCTGACAGTGTGTTTATGTCAGAATGTTTATTTTTAAACCACAACCTTCTAAGTGCTTCTTTTACCAATATATTTAACATATCTTTTGCATTTCTCATCCAAACAACGTCAAACTTGGCACTGCACTTACTCGTGCCCAGACAGCTGTCGAGTTTGAAATCCATCGGAGTAACGGCTCGACAGAGATATGCGAATAACAGACAGGATAAATAATTCCAATTAGTCGTTAGATTAGTCGACTAATCGATAAAATAATCGCCCGACTAATCGTTTAATTAATAATCGTTTACCCCAGCACTAGTGCGTGTGTGTGTGTGTGTGTGTGTGTGCGTGCATGAGACTGTCATGTCAGTCATATGTCACTGTGTAATTATAAGATTATGAAAGTTATGAGGTTATGAAATGTCTTTCTATGTTTGTTTTTCTATCGTCGTCGTCAGCTTCTCATATTTTTTAAATTAATGTCTAAAAATATAAAAAGAAGGATAACCCCAAAAAAGCCTGAGGCCCGGCCGCATGTGAATTATGACGTGAGAATTGGCCCGAAGCCCGGCCCTAGGGGCATAAATAAGTCAATAATAATAATATTGGCACGTCGGGCTCGGGCTGAAATGCAGGGCTTTAAGCACCAAAACGTGCTTGTCTCAAACGGAGCAAGGTAAATTTCTGCGAAAGCGCACGAGCCGCTGCCCCTCCCCCTTTTCAACATCACCTGTCAGTTATCACAACCTCCACAGACGCACGAAAGTCAAGAAGCACCTTCTCTGCAGCATCGAAGTGCCTTCACTTGTCACAGCCAGGTACCGATACTGTTTTTCTTAAGCTTCGGCTCTCAAACTAGTTAGGTTACTTAAAATATATCCATAGAGCCAGCCTGACTTAGGCAATAGCCAAAATTCTTCTGCCGTTTTTATAAAATAAGCTATCACAAGTAGCAGTCACGTAATTTACTAGTACTGTTTTGTAATTTCATGGCCCCCTATGAACTGTAAATAAAATCAAATTATCTGATTATTAAAATGCCTAAAAATAAATAAATACATGCTTGTAAAAAGTTTTTTTTTTTTTCACCTTCTAGTGGTCATTATACATAAAAAGATGCACCAGATTAATGCATTTATCTTTGAAATGTACAAAATGTTCTTACGGGGGGGCATGCCCCCGGACCCCCCTAGAGGAACCGAGCTATCGGATTTTGCTACCTCCGCCTCATTTTCAGCCAGGAAAAACCTGATGTTCTTAAATCTTTAATTAATAGACATAGTCTTGTAGATTTGTGGAGGGATGTTTATCCTCAAGTTAAACAATATACTTGGCTGAAAATTAATTCAAATAAGGTTTCTGCTGCCAGATTGGATCGTTTTTATATTGAGGAATGCAATAAAGGAAGATTTTTTAGTAATCGTATTTCCCCTACATCTATATCAGATCATCATTATATCTCTATGTCTATATCTGTCTTGTCACCTAAATCCTATAAGTCACAGTGGCACTTTAATAATACATTACTTCAAGATCACATCTTTGTGCACTCTTTTGGTCTTTTGTGGAAGTCTTGGAGAGAAGAGAGAGGTAGTTATTCATCTCTTAGTCAATGGTGGGATCTGGGAAAAGTCCAGATAAAGGTTTTTTGTCAACAATACACAGCAAATAATACTGAGAACTTGAAAGTGAAGATGAAGATGATAGAGCAAGAAATTCTTCAACAAAGCCTCCGCAATCAGGGAGGAGGTGATATCATTAAAGAGAACAAAGGCCTTTTGAAGGATTTATTGGAAGAGCAGGAGAAGGAGACACTTGTCAGAACAAGATATGTGAAGTGCAATGAAATGGATGCTCCAACTGCTTTTTTTTTTCGGACTGGAGAAAAAAATCTAAAGAGCAGAAATTTTTTCACAAACTGAAACTTCCTAATGGCAAAGAAATAACCAATCAACGAGAAATGATAGTTTCTGCTATTTCTTTTTATGAAAAACTTTATCAGTCCGAATTTTGTGATGAAGTAGCAGTTGAAGAACTTCTTCTCCACAGTTGTCTAAAGAAGAAAAGATGGAATTGGAAGAATTCTTGACTTTTGATGAGCTTTCAAGTGCTGTGCAAGGGCTGAACAGTGGCAAATCTTCTGGTGTGGATGATCTCTCTGCTGAGTTTTTTAAAAGCTTTTGGAATGTGATTGGACATGATTTGTATGATGTTTTTTTGGAGTCCTTTAATCAAGGTGTTTTACCCCTAAGCTGTCGGAGGGCAGTGTTGACATTAATCCCTAAGAAAGGAGATCTTGGACTTTTGTAGAATTGGCGCCCTGTGTCGTTGCTGTGTACTGATTTTAAGATACTGTCAAAAGCTATAACTAATAAGTTGAAGAAATGTATGGCAACTATAATTCATGAAGATCAGTCATACTGTATCCCTGAGCGGACAATTTTCGACAACTTGTTTTTGCTAAGAGACATTATTGCAGTTGCTAAAAAACATCAAATTGATATTGGACTCTTATCTTTAGATCAAGAAAAAGCTTTTGACAGAGTGGATCACTTTTATTTACTAAAGACTCTGAAGGCCTTTGGCTTTGGACCACAATTTGTCTCTTGTATTAAACTGCTTTACAGTGAAACATCTAGTATGCTTAAGATTAATGGTTGTCTAACTAGACCTTTTGCAGTAACAAGAGGTATACGACAAGGATGCCCTCTTTCAGGACTTCTATATTCAATTTCTATTGAGCCTTTGTTGTCACATTTGAGGAAACGACTATATGGATTCTGTATTCCTGGTTTTCCAGAGATCCCACCTGTAAAACTCACAGCTTATGCTGATGATATAACTGTTTTCATAAGGAACATTGATGATATGGCTGCTTTGACTTCTAGTTTGAAAACTTTTCAAAAAGCTACATCTGCTAGAATCAATTGGGATAAATGTACATCCCTTCTGTTAGGCGAGTGGAGGGATATAGATCCTCCTCAAATCCCACAACAATGTGAATGGATCAAAGATGGTTTTAAAGTTCTTGGGGTATATTTAGGATCTGATACTAATATATGAAAAATGATTGGGAAGGATTAGTTGATAAAATTGTGGGGAAACTACAGAAGTGGAGATGGATTCTCCCGAGGTTATCTTTCAGAGGGAGATGTTTAATCGTTAATAATCTGGCAGCCTCAATGTTGTGGCACAGATTTACAGTGTTGAATCCCCCTGAAGAGTTATTGACTGGTATTCAAAAAGTCTTTGTTAAATTCTTTTGGGATGGTTATCATTGGCTTCCTCCTGGAGTTTTGTATCTCCCAGTTGTAGAAGGTGGTCAAGGACTTATAAATCTGGAGGCGAGAGTTAAGACAATGAGGTTTCAAACATTACAAAGGCTATTATATTGTTCAGATAAGATACCCTGGATTGCATTAGGTTTGTCTGTTTTACAAAGTATTGGGGGAGTTGGATTAGCTAAGCAGTTATTCCTAATTGAAAAATCTGTCCAAAATCCAAATCCAAGAGTAAGTGTTTCTTCTTCTAACTTTTATGTAACTGTATTAAAGGCCTGGCAAATGTTTAAAAAATTGAGAGATGATGATAAACATTATGGTGTTTTAGAACCATTGTTTTTTAATCCTCTCTTTAAAAGGAATTCTTCCATTCTGACTTCAGTAATTGACAAGTTTTTAAACACAGGAATAGCTACTGTAAAAGATTTAATTGATTTTTCAAAGGGTCAATGGTATACGGCTAAATCTATAGCTAATAGAGTTGGGCTTAGATCAGAAAGATGTGTTGAAGGGATAATTGGAGATCTTAAAAAATCTTTTCCTCAGTCTTTCTTGACCTATGTAAACAATTTTATTGAGAATGATGAAAGGCCTATGATTTTTCCAGATCTTCGAGTTAATATAAGTCTTGATTTGGATGAAGATTTAAATGATACTTTATTGAAAAGATTTGAAGATGTATTGTTTCATAATGTTGGCAAAAAGATATTATATTGTATGTGTGTGAAATCCTTGTTTTATACTCAATTGAAAAGATGTGTTGATACTAAATGGAGAGAACATCTATCAATTTCTTCGGAAATAACTCCATCATGGAGGTGTTTGTATAAGCCCCCCATTCCTAAGAGGTCTGGGGACCTCCAGTGGAGAGTACTCCATTGTGCGGCAACTAACAGTTTTGTATAAAAATTTAATGAGATGGTTTTATCTGCATGCCTTTTTGCAATATTCTCGATACTGTTTTTCATTTTTTGTGATTGTTCAGGATTAATTCCTTTGTTTGAATTGTTGGATAAAATGTTTACTAAGCTTGGTTTTATGTTTACAAAAAATATGTTCATTTTTGGTGTGAAGTATAAGAAAGAATGGAAGGTACAATGTACACTTGGTAATTTTCTTGTGGGACAGGCAAAGCTGTCTATTTTAAAATCCCATACATGTAAGAATGAAGGAGAAGATGCTGATTTGCTTGGAATGTTTAAAACTCTTGTAGAGGGCCGGGTTGTTATGGAATATGCATACTGTAAATTAACAAACACACACACACACACACACAGATACAGAGAGAAATGAACTAGTTAGACTGCAACAGTAAATTTTGAGAATATGCGTAATAAAATCAATAAATGAAGAAAATACAAAAGAGACTCTCGCTCAAACACACGCACACACACTCGCACACACACTCACACACACACACTCACACACACACTCACACACACACAGAGAGAGAGAAATGATCTGGTAAGACTGCAACAGCAAATTTTGATAATATGCAAAATAAAATCAATAAATGAAGAAAAATACAAAAGAGACTCTCGCTCAAATGCGCGCACACACACACACACACACACACACACACACACACACACACAAAGAAATTAACTGGTAAGACTGCAACAGCAAACTTTGAGAATATGCGAAATAAAATCAATAAATTAAAAAATACAAAAGATCTCTCTCTCTCTCTCTCTCACTCACTCTCTCACACACACACACACACACAAACACAAACAAACAAACAAACAAACAAATAATAATTGTTTGGTCTTATTTTAGCCTAATAGGTGTTCCTGATATCTGCTGCATATGCAACAATACATAAAATAATTACAGTTTGTATGTACATAGTTAAAATAATATTTATTATTATAATTACATTTTTATTCCTGTTTTTTAACCTACAGTTTGATAATGATTGTTTGCTGTTGTTATTTGATTGTTTTTGCTGTTGGATCATAATTGCTGTTCCCTTCTGAAGTTTTATTACCATTTATAGAATTAAACTGAATAAAATACCAATTAATTGCAAAATGTCTGTATAAAGTGTTTTGAATTATCACTATCCATCCCTTATTTTGTTAGATTTTTTTAATGATCAAATACTGATTAACAAAAATGCTTGCATTGTGTTCCTTTTCTAACCAAACATTATTGTTTGATTGTAATCATAATGCAAAACCTGATACTTATGTAACAAAATTATCTAAAACTTGACAAAAATAGTCTTTTAGAATGTCTAAATATATATCCAAATAAATAAAAAAAAAACGAATAAAATGGAGAAATCATGTCTAAAAAAAACAATGGGAATCAAAAAGCCTCTCTATGTATTTATATAGGGAGCAACAGTACAGCCTACAGGCGGTTACACGACATTACACAAGTTTTTACTTTTTAACGCCACTGGATGACGCTTTTCTCACTTCAAAAAATGGATTTTAAAGGCCTGCACTAATGTGACATGTTGCATTTATTGAAAAATAATAATAATAATACAAATAAAAATATGAATTCTAATGGAACAAAATGCTCATACATTTTTTTATTTATAATTATTGCATAGTACCATAGAAACCTTTCTAAATTCGAAATAATAATAAAAAAATATTATTGAACAAAAATATATTACATTGGTTTTCCTGAAAAAAAAAAAAGGCTTCATTTTAAGGCTTCGGTCACTTTTGACTGTGAAGGAGCCAAGTGTGACCCCTAAACGAAGAGGACCAGAGGGATTTACAGTAAATCCAAAATTCGTTTTAAAATACAGAAAACAATGCACTGAAAAAGTGTGTTGGATTTAAATGATTGAATCATGCACATCAGCTCCACATGAACCAATTAAGTTCAACAAAGATAATTTGTTCACATAATGTCAACATCGTGGAATCAAGTCATTTCCAAGTAACCCGATGAAGAAGTTTTAAAGTGATTTTAATATGGTTCCCTAACTGGATTAATTCATTCAATTTCTTATATTTGTCACATGACTGAGTTATAAGATTGTATTAGATTGCTACGAAACTATTAATTAGCAATAGCATATATTAGCATGCTAAATGCTAAGCATGAAATCTAATTGTAATATAAGTAATAAACATATTAGAAAAAAATATAATTTTAAATGGCCATTAATGGATCATTATTGGACAAATATTTAGAAACAAAAATATCTTCAAAATATTAAATTAATATTATTGAACTAAAATATAGTACATTTAATTGATAAAGTTACACTTCAGGTGTTATTAATGTTATCTCTTTATCACTCCATAGTTACAGCACTGCATGGTATTTGTCCCTCAGTTTCTCCTGAAGTTCATGGAGAACCGGCATCCTTTATAAAGCAGTGTAGAATATAGAGGCATTGCTTGTCACTACATTCAAATCACATCACACATTGCAATCTTTAATAAAATGGTCATTTTACACACTGTTTACACAGCGTCATTGTTCTCTACAGGTTGAAATATTGTGGAGTCACAGATGAAGATTGTTTGAGGAAGATCTTGCATTCGTTTGAGAGTGCTTATATTTAAATTTGACTTTGTGATGTTTTTTACCCATGTTTTCAAGCATTAATTGACGGACCCCCTGCAGTACGGCTGCGGACCCTTGTGTTAAACTGATCTGATCTGAACTGAGAGAGTGAAGAGTGTGTCATTGTTCTCTACAGGTTGAGGGATTGTGGAGTCACAGATGAAGGTTGTTCTGCTCTGGCTTCAGCTCTGAGATCAAACCCCTCACACCTGAGAGATCTGGATCTGTCTGGGAATAAACTAGGAGAATCAGTTCATCTGCTCTCTGCTGTACTGGAGGATCCTCACTGTAAACTGGAGACACTGGGGTAAGATCATATATGACTCACACATGAAACACAATGTAAAGTCGCCTATATTTGAAATGTTCAGCCTTTTTCTGCTGCTGTGTTATTGAGCTTATTGAACTGTAAGTGATTTGTAAGCTCACGCTAAATCGGCCCAAAGTCCGGCATCCGACCAGCGCGGAAGGTCTTAACTTGTTACTGTCCTTTTCTCGAGGCAAAGTATTTTTTGATTAAAGGTGAACTAAGTAACTTTTTTTACCTTAACTGAACAGCTTCGGAGTCATTGGAATGGTTATATTACTTATTTCGGGTTGAATGGTGGTCGTTTCGCACCCCCCTGGTGCCCGTGAGCGGAAAATCCGCACTTGCAACTTTGAGCCGGCGGGCCGCCGGCCGCTGCGTCAGGAAGTCTCGCGTGATATCAGGTCTCGCGATGTAAACAATTGCTTTACGGCCAAAAGAAATCTGCTAAAATGCTGTCATTATTGCGCTCCCTCACGCTGTCCGAACCCGAATGAAGAAGACGTTTTAAAGAACGTCCCATCTGCTTTGATGTCGTTAATCTATAGCCTCTGGTGTCTGAGAATCACCAACGAGTTTTTACAACAGTGTTGTCAAATATCTATTCCGAAGCTGTGGGGGGAGCTCTAGCGAGAAACCTGCGAGCAAAAAGCGAGAATACAGCGAAGAAGTCCCGAAGCTACTGGCTGTGTCCAAATTCAGGGTCTGCATCCTCCTTAGGATCCTTCCTACCCGGTTGAAGGAGGAGGGGTCCTCCGACGACCGCAAAACCCGGAAGTCGGTGTTTGTGAATTTGGACAGCCTACCCTTCTTTCAGTTCCCTCCCTTACCCGTTGCTCATATCCTGTCGCCTAGCAACCGTGACATAAACACTTCTGTCTGCTCTTTCGTCCCTAGAAGCGTTAAAAACAGCTTCAATCACTAACAAATTAGCTGTGTGTAAGGGGATATTCACACAGGCAGTAAGGAAGAAGCTAATTTATGAAAGTAATGTTGTTTTTTTTACATATAAACGTACAAATGTAAAAAAAATGCTTAACGCTAAAACAAAATGCCTAACTAGACAACCACTGAACATTTTTTTTTTTTTTTTAACCCAGTTTTTAAAAAACTTACATCGAAAAGCATACTCCTCTCCCTCTCCCACTCCGCTACCGCTCGCTTCGTCCGCCATTACGCTCTGCCGAAAAGAATTATGGGATAGGTAGGACGGGAAAGGATCCACCACACCCATCCTTCCAATTCGGGGAAAATGAGGACGTATTTGTGGGCCGCATTTGAAGGATCCTACGAATTTGGACAGCCTTCGTCGCGGCGCTGTGACGTAACATCCTTCAAATGAGTACTCCGAAGGATGTAGACCCTGAATTTGGACACAGTAACTGAGTGCTGCTTTAATTGGCGGCGCTTGGTTAGTGCGTAATGCATTGGTCAATAAAAAGTCAGCGTTAGTTTTTTTTTTCTGACACCCCATGAAACACGTAGATCAGCGGCCCATTTGGTTCTTTTCTTGATTGACACTGGGCTAGCCCAATCACACCTTTAATGTGAAGTATAGAAATATACTCTTTCAAGTATAGAAATTAGTACATAACTAATTATGAGAGTTTCCTTTATTTTTCAGTGCATTTGTTTTACAATATATGGCTATTACTATCATGGGATTAATATTATAACTATTATTATGTAGTAGTAATGTAGACAGACACTGTAACTAAAATAATTTTCACCAGATTGATGAATTTAACATTAAAAAGCACTCTCTCTCTCTCTCTCTCTCTCTCTCTCTCTCTCTCTATATATATATATATTGTTTTACGGTGTGTACTTTACTCTTAACACCTTTTACCTATTTATTTATTATTCTCAGGTAAGGTAAAGAAAGTCAAATCTGACCTAAACCGTAAGCATTCAAAAGGTACTTACAATTTGGTCAGAAGACTCCTCTGTGGTATGTTCTCATTAATAGTCTTCCAGCATCATAAATCTCAGTAGGCAGATTTTGTAATCAATTAAATTTATTTTAATTGGTTACTTTTCTTTTTATAATAAACAAAAATATAAAAGGCGAATACAACTTAATCGTTTAAGTATAAAATACAATAGTCATGTTTTGAAACAAAGGTGTAGTAAGCTCTGGGCTTCTTCTCTTCTGCTTGGGGTTTCTTGTCCTCAGCTCTGGGCTTCTAGGCGTCGGGGGCACTGGCGTATCAGTATCCCAAGAGGCAGTCCGTTCATCAGTCTTTTATACTCCTTGTTTACAACAAGCGTTAGGTTGACACTCCTCCAAAGTTTCCCAGATCCTTCTCCAGTCAGGTGCAAGCGGTCCACCTCTTCATGTCCTTGAACTACAGTAAACTCAGCTAAGATGGCTGAGTTCATTTAAAGTTCTAGGAGTCTAGCGCACACACATAATCGCACTTTTCTGCTCCTCTCAACATGGGTTAGCACAGTCACATATACACACATATAACCATTTACTGTACATCTATGCCAAAACAATATAAGCCATCTTTTACAAACAAATTAAATAACAACATTGAATGCAACGCATTATATCCAATACATTGGCTAAATATGTGTAACAAAAAGGCATCTATAATAAATAAGGAGGCAGGTAATTGCATTTTCTTGATATTATACAACACCCCCTTCATGCAATTATCCTGACTCTTTATCCTTCCTTCTCATAATTGTAGCACAAACTTTGTTCACTTCATCAAACTTTATCAATAACATAGACATTTGTCCATCATTCTTAAATAGATTGGTTTGTTACAGTTCATGCAATATTTCACCCAGTTTTGTTTTCTGGTTCCCATAACAGAAATAATCAATTATAATTCTTTTGTAATTGTATTAAAATTATTTATTTATCAAGGGGTAAAACTTTGTGCTCTGCTTGTTTATCATATATTAGGCCAATTTAGATATCAAAAAGAATCCAGTACTTCAAGCACCCGGTCTCCCCTTAGAGGCGCGGCTCCACCCCTAGCCCAGCTAGGGGATGCGCTTCCAGGTGAAGTACCTTGGAAACGTTAGCCGCTGACATCTCCTAGGGTCTTTAGGGCACAAAGTTAGTATCTGGGGTATGATGGGTTTTCTTGCCCAAACTACTAGTTTAAACATCCCCCTAGGTTTGAACCAGTCTTGAAACTTCAATGTTTAAACAGTGCACAAGGTTTCTTTTTTATTATTGCTTGTAAACATCCAGTTCCAAACCTCTGGGTCAAATATTGTCAAGCATCTCATTTTCTCATTCAAATATCTTACACTAAATCCAGTAATCATTTCTTAAGCATTAACAGATTCTCAGATATCATTATTGTACCATCAAATATAACAAAACCCTTTTTTAGTAATTGTTGCATAAACATATCACATCCTACACTTATTTATCTGGTTACTGTAATTATGGTTACATTTCATACATTTACTATAATCAGAACAATCCAGTAATTAAACCTTTGTATCCAGAGTAATCCTTCTAATGTTTCCCTTAATTTCTGAGAACACTATATATATTCAAACATAAATTATATAAGTCAATAAATCAATTTGTTCCTTGTTATACATATGGTTCCCATTGTAACGTTTATAAACAATCTCTCAAGTTAATAATGTCCATCTTTAAACCTCTTATATTTTAAATTAAATTTACAAGTTCATCTTTTAACATGCCCCACGGTCACAAGAGTTTCTTCTTCAATTAGCATAGCATATATTTTAATTTCCTTAATATATTATATACATTCAAAGTCCACTGAAGCCAATGAATTCTTTAATTCATAAAGATTTAAAAATATTTCAAAAGCAAAAACAACAACATTATTCTCAGTAATGTCTTACTATAAATTATCTTTACATCCCCATTATAATAAGGTTCACACTTTGTTACATCAGTATTTGGTGGCATCACACACATTTTAAATCCTCAAAAATTAAGCCAATAATTAAATCATCTTATCAGGAGTTCTCACCCTAAACGTCTCCTTAATTAAATCTAAAAGGTATAATCTTTTCCTACCCCGAATTTGTTTGTTACTATAGTATAATACATTTTCACATAATACAATTAAATTATTCTTTATTCATTTACAATAATATATTTCGTTTTCTTAAATCAACATGTATTTATCAGTCACTAAAAACCATACTTGGCATTATAGATGACATAAAATTATTACATTTTATCATAAGTACATTCGTGTTTACAATATCAAACACCCACTTAATAATAGTCCTTTTAGTTCTATGGTTTTTATTTTATTTATTTTTTATAAATCATTAAAATAATAAAGTAATAATATTTACCAGGATTTCCCAAAAGGTTTAACTGACCCCAGCTAAGGTCTCAGTGCTGGTGGATGCAGAGCGGCTGTTTCTTACTATTACAGTCTATCTTGTTGTATAGTCTATTTGACTGAATAAGAGGCATATACAAACTATATACTGTAGGACTTCTTCTGCTATTTCCACCCCCTTCTTTGAAAGGGTTCCAGATTCAGTCAAGGCCATTTGGTGCTCTTGCATGGATCATAATGAGAGCTTGTTTGTCCTCATCTGCTCTCTTGCTGTTCTCAAACACTTCCATGATAAGCCTGCATCCAGGAGTGTCAATCAGGTCAACATTACAATATGTCTACTAGCACCTATTATTCATAATGAGCTAATTTTCAATTATTCATTTCTTTTTGTTTGTTATGGAAACATACTAAATTAACTTTAAGTTGTTTTCTCAACTCTTCTACAAGTTGATTGACCATCCTTGTCCAGTTTCTCTCCCAATTTTTCTAGTCTTTCTAGTCTTCTTTCTGCATATTAGAATGCTTTAATATAACAGATACTGCAATATTTTCCATAATCCTAATCTATATGTGACTCTCATTAAATATTATTGGCCTACATGCTCCATATGCTATCATATTCGTGATTTAATATCACTCTTCGTTTCTGCTGCCAAGTACGTGCACACATTTTTTTCCCCTCTAAAAAGAAATACTATTTTAATTTAATTTTATCATGATATTTAGGATGATGTTTAAAAATAACCTATGTTTTATATCATTTTTCATTTCTCACTCTTACTACAAGTAGGAGGTATTAGCCTCCATGTATTTTATCTTATATTACCATTATCTCTTGGTTATTTTTCCTTCTAGCCAATGCTAGAATATTCTTCAATATTCTTCACATTATTTAATAGTTTTCAAAATATTAGTTTCATTATCACCAAATAAGTCTCCATAACTGTATTAAGACTTTTAGGATTTGCTTCTATGCCATTTTCTAAATTACATTCTTACACAATTCATATTTAATTTGTCCATGAATGTTCTTCTTAAACGTTGCTAAGACTGACTATACTGTTGCAGTGTTTACAGATGTCTTTCCATTTTCCCCAAATATTCCAGTTCTAACCAAATGTATACTTTTCTCTCTTATCGTCAAAATCTTAATTTCCTGTAATGTTCCTTTAGGGTAGATTCACCTTACAGTGAATAATCTCCGTTTACCTTCCTATTAAATATTTCTATCAGGACATTCACTTTAAACCATCTTTTTCTTTTCGTTTGTAATACTAATATCATTGGGGGTTTTTCTCCAATTTTTTACCCTAATTTACTTCACCTATATTCTAGTGCTTTATACGGTGGATTCATCAGGCAAGATTATGCAGATATGAGAATCCCATAATTTCAGTAGTTCCATAATGCAATATTCAAATGTTCTTCCTTTATGTACTATTAAATATATTTTTCCACTTTCTATATTTTATGCTTGTAGATTTTCCACATTAGCTTTATAGTTCAACTTCCTGCTTTCTTTTGCTCCCAAAAAGCTTTAGTTCACTTAAATCGCTTGTACAGTTAGGCTACAGTAAAATCAACAAAATTCCAAATTGCTGCTACATCCATAATAATTTAAACAATCAATAATTATCATTTACCCACAGCAATTGATTTATATTAGCAGGATTTTTCTATATTTCAGCATTATTCTTCCTCTTTTTGGACTATTTACTTTAATTGTTTTTGATAAGTAAATTCCAAAGTATCACTCTACCCACATTAAAAACTTTTAATATTTTACTGTTTTGTTAATCTTGTGCCAGCTCTTTCTCTTGGCACAGGCAATCGAGGTGCTTTGCTGGTGGTCTTGTTCAGTATTTCCTTGAAGACCAGCCGGTCGTGCTGAGTGAACCTCTGCTAGCAGGCTCTCCCCCTTCCAGAAGTTCACTGGCACACAGGATCACCTCTGCCTTTCAATCATGTATTTGGGACTTTTTTCTTTTCTTTTTTTTTCTTTTTAAATCACATTCCCCCTTTTTGGGAGATTTTTTATTGTGATACATTCTTACGCTATATTGTAAATAGCGTTTCCATTAACCATTTCTCACTTTGGTTGGAATATTTCCTTCTTCAAAGCAAGATTTTAGGCTCTCTAGTTTTCTCCCAAGTCTCCTGGGACAAAACCAGCAGCCACTTGCTTTCTACGTCATTTGTATTTATCTCAATACATTATGACCATATTTACGACGCTAGAAATACTCAGCTGTTTCCAAGTCTGATTTCTTTGTACACCTTTGTTCCGTACTTTTGCCTTAAATGGTTAATACACCAAAGGTCCATGCCCCAAATTCTATGCCTATTGCCTACCATATATACACCAGCAAATTACTTTGGTTAATGTCTTTCAAACATTCATCGCATTTAGTCCACAGCAACCCTGTTACATAAACAGTCCTATGCATCCATGTGCTCGCTGATAGTCACTGGGTCATTCATTATTACTTTGAGGAGAACTCATCCTACATTCCTGGCAGACAACAACACACTAGGTTCTCTCATTGTTTGTTGACAATCTTCTTTTCTCAATTCATCATTAAATTAACCTCAATCCTGTTAATACCTCCCTAGTTATCTCTAACTTATGAAGCTTTTCTTCATCTTAATCATACTTTTATTGTTAATTTCAATTTCATTTGTAACCTTGTTTTTTATAGCAAGGATCAAATTCCTTTTAAATCAGAGGAAATGTTCTAATAACTCCAAGTTTCTTAATCAACTATCCTCACGTTTATTATTATTTTTACATCTGTAAATGACTAATCTATTTAATCCATGTAAGCTTATTCAGACATTTCTTACAGTCACTCTGTATGCAGTACAGTTTGTTAAATAGCTATGAAAAATATTAATTTCATTTAACACATCTTGCCTGCAACTTTTATTAGTAGGCTATTAACATCTGTTCCTGCATTTTGATTACTCTGCTGCATATCTTAATACTTTATATCAAAACTAATTTCAATTAATCAATATTCAAACATGGTCTTTGTTCTAAATATCCTAAAACTATGTGGTCAGTCTAAAGCAGTCACTATCCTCTTCCACTGTAGTAATAATTATACATTTACTTTTGTTATGTACATCATTATTTTATCATTATAATTATTAATAAAAAAATAAATAAATGTATTCCGACAATCCATCCACTTTTTCTCTCTCTATTTTTCTTCCGGCTTCTCCCGTTATAGGGGTCACCACAGTGGATCATCCACATATCTGTTTGGCACTGGGGTTAACAACAAATTCCTTTCCTTGTGCGACCCAGCATTGAGAGTGCACTCATGCAACAGCAGTATGGCAAGCCGCTTTAACATTTAATCATTTAAACCGACTAGTCTCTATTTTCATGCTACTAGTACTTATTTTTTAGATACTAGTATCTATTCCATTAAGTACTAGTACTTATTCAGTAGCTACTAGTGCTTATTCTTTAGGTACTAGTGCCTATTCTTTAGATACTAGTGCTTATTCTTTAGGTACTAGTACTTATTCAATAGATACTAGTACTTATTCATTAGATACTAGTACTTATTCAATAGATACTAGTACTTATTCATTAGCTACTAGTACTTATTCATTAGATACTAGTACCCATTTATTAGATACTAGTATTTATTCCGAATGTTACTAGTAAGATTTTTTATTTTACTAGTCACAACTGCTTTTTTACTCGTCTTATGTTATGACTAGTCAGAGCGGCCACTGGATAGTTCAATTAAAAATCTTACTAGTAAAATCCAAAATCTTACTAGTAACATTTGGAATAAATACTAGTATCTAATAAATAGTTACTAGTATCTATTCAATAAGTACTAGTAGCTAATTTATAAGTACTAGTATCTAATTAATAGGTACTAGTATCTAATGAATAAGTACTAGTATCTAATGAATAAGTACTAGTATCTATTGAATAAGTACTAGTATCTAATGAATAAGTACTAGTATCTATTTAATAGGTACTAGTATCTATTTAAGAGGTACTAGTATCTAATGACTTAGTACTAGTATTTATTGAATACATACTAGTATCTAGTAATAGTTACTAGTATCTAAAAAATAAGTACTAGTACCTAATAAATAACTACTAGTATCTAATATATATGTACTAGTCACAATTGGAATAGATACTAGTCAGAACTGAATAGTTGATATCTGAATGACAGATCCCCATAGAAGTCAATGGCAATTTTTTTTATTTGTTACTAGTAACAAAAGAATAGTTACCAGTCACTACTGGAATAAGTACTAGTATCTAATGAATAAGTACTAGTATCTATTTAATAGGTACTAGTATCTAATGAATAAGTACTAGTATCTAATAATAAGTACTAGTAACTAATGAATAAGTACTAGTATCTAATAAATAAGAACTAGTATCTAATGAATAAGTACTAGTATCTAATGAATAAGTACTAGTATCTATTTAATAGGTACTAGTATCTAATGAATAAGTACTAGTATCTAATGAATAAGTACTAGTATCTATTGAATAAGTACTAGTACCTAAAGAATAAGCACTAGTATCTAAAGAATAGGCACTAGTACCTAAAGAATAAGCACTAGTAGCTACTGAATAAGTACTAGTACTTAATGGAATAGATACTAGTATCTAAAAAATAAGTACTAGTAGCATGAAAATAGAGACTAGTCGGTTTAAATGATTAAATGTTAAAACGGCTTGCCATAACAGCAGGCGCTAGGACTTCCTAAAAATCCATCAACTACTATAATATGTAACCCACTTAATTACTTTAATATCTTATTTCTTGTTCACTATATTTAACATCCATATTTGACTTTTAAATAACTCCATTATAATTGTTGCATATCTTTAACATATGCAATAGTATTATATCTTTAACTTAAACAATAGTATTATAATGTCTGTCCCCATGTAGGAATATGTATCTTGTTATCAGTTAAAACTTCAAAGATTAAATTCTCACTAAGGTGTTAAATTTGGTCCAATATCTATTATATATTTATATATTATACATTCTGTTTCCGTTTCTCTACTTTTCTCTAAGTCAAGCTAGCTTATCAGCTGTATTAATATCATATCACTGTGTTTTCTTTAAAATTGTCTGGTTGGACTAAAAGGTTCAGAAAAAGGCTTAGTCTAAAAAATGTTGGGGGGACTTAACCTCTTATATAAAGCTTTAGAGCTAAATCAGTTAGTTGGCGGTCTATTTTCCCGTTTCTCAAAACAGTTTAAATCAAACCCTGTTTCTCCATGTATTGCTGGGTTTGTCTGGTAAAACCAGGGGGATTGTCCCTGTAATAAGTGCACTGTAAGTCGCTTTGGATAAAAGCGTCTGCCAAATGCATAAATGTAAATATAAATGTAAAACTCCTGTTGAGCGACCTTGAGCTACTCCCCTGAGCTCTGTGTGCTAGGCTGTACCAGGAGAAACATTACTCCCCCTAACATGCTGCTTTCTCTAACTTCAAACTCAAATCTTCAGTCTTCAGTGCACATAGTTTTACAAACAATTGTACGTTTTTAAGAAACCTTTTTCCTTTTTTATGACTTTTTATCTGGCTATTAATAGTTGTTACAACATAATATATCAATCGTGCTTTATAATGTTTTGCTTTTATTTTTATTTTTTATTTTTCTTCCTCACTGCAATGTTTCCACATTTGAGGCTCTCTAACTGTAGTTGTTTGTCAGATGAATCATATCTTTTGACCTCGTCAGAAATTCCAACTTGGAATATCTTTTGCACAGAACTGCTAAACTTTTTCTCAGAAGCAAGGTATGTTTTTATTATTATTTTATTTTATTAATTGATATAATATTTTATCAATATCAATATTCAAATGCCCTAATGTTTTTATCTCATTAGTCTAGTTATAATTGCACTAGATACTTAGGGTAAAGTTACTGACAATACAGCAGCAGTGAAGCAACACTTTAGTGACTTAAATCTCTTCTTAAAACATTTTATTTCAAGTTTTACTTGATTTTCCATTTTATTTGTTTATATTTGTATTTAAAATGTGTAGTTTTCCCTCTTGTGTTTGCCTGTAAAGCGCTTTGAGAAAGCAACTTTTAAAGGTGCTATATAAACTAAATGTATTATTAATACTTGGGTAAAGCTGGTTTTATATTCACACATTCGGCACAAACTACAACACATTTGTTTGTTATTTTTCCTCTATATAACTCAACGTCTTTCACATGGCTGCTTTAATTGCACTAACATTTCAGCTTATTCCAGTTTAGTTTAATCAAATTTTTTTTTCTAATATGTAATGCTTCATCATTTGCTAGCAATAACATGCTTTAATGTAACCCATTAAGCTATGTATTTTATGCGTAAACCACTTCAAATTACAAAACCTAAAACTCTTAAACTCAAACTCGTTAAACATTAATAATCTTTTGTATATATACTTATTAAATCCTCAAACTTGACTTCCTAGGCAATTGTTTAACACAACTTCTACAGCTTTTAAACAGTTTTTGCTTTATTGAGTCCTCAATCAAATTATTCATTCTAAATTTCACTGTCCAGGGTGTTTCCTTAGTTATCTTGAGCGGCTGGAATGGTAGGTATTTCGACTCCTTTAAAACCTTCTGCCATTAGTATAATAGTATTAAAAAATATATATATATATATATATAGCCTATATATACATAAAAACAGCTTTGCCTTCTTTCACAACTTCTTCAATTGGTATAGACCTCTCTTATCTAAACGTATTTATTAGATCAATTTTCCATCTATTATTCTCAGATGTTAATAAAACATCTATCAGCTTTTTTCCTTCGGTCCAAAACATTGTATATCTTGTCGCTAACTTAAACATTCCATTTAATAATACTCTTTGAATTCACTATTTTCAACAGCTCTCCTAATCTAAGAAGTTTACAATATAAGTTTTTGTATAAATTTCTGTATAAAAATCCATACTTCATGTATAGTTATAATTAACTTTTTACTAATTATAGCTCATCCTTCTTGCTTATCTGTTGGTCCGACTGTTTGTACAGTATTTTATTTTATTTTTGTCTAAACTGTAATATTTATTCTTATTTCTTTTATAATATTTTCTTATATGTAAAGCACTTTGAATTACCATTGTGTATGACATGTGCTATATAAATAAGCTTGCTTTGCCTTGCCTTATCTTGTTATTTTAATTAATTAATTAACAATTTCTTGCTGCTAGGCCTTAATTACATATTTTTAAATAAATTATATTTTCTTACCTTAAAGTAGCAAAGTTTTCTTGTAGAAAATCCGTTATAGTTCAGTCTCAGTCACATCTCCATTTTTTAACATTTATCAGTGTACCAAGCCCTGTTCTAAGTTACTGAAGTATTTATCATTTTCTCTGCTGTAGACATTAGTGTAGACATGAATTTTGTTCAAGACTAAAGTAGCCTATAAGATATGAAATATTCTATTTATGTTTGTTTGTTTGGCCACTTATGTAATTTACATATTACGTCATATTATTCATATTATTTAGTTATTACTATCTTTTCATTTTTTTTTTTTTGACCTATATCTCTCTCAGTAATCGGTCATTATATTTGTCTTTATATCTAAGACAGATACACGTTTGTCTTGAAGTGAAATCTCGGCTCACCTATATGCATTTTCTAATGCTTTAACCTCCTGTCAGCATAGGCACTATGTGGTTATATAATTTTTAACTCCTACCTGTTTACTTATGTTTGCAGTATGACTTGACATGATTTATAAGTCTAATATTCCTGCTTATAAACTATTCTTCATTTAATTTTGGGCTAAAAGTCTCAGTGTCTTTTTCCATTTCTTCTTCTGGACTCTGGAACTTCTCTTTACCAATATTAACACTCTCTTGTCTTTTGAAGTTCTTACTTGACTTCTTACGGTACCTAAGTCTCGCTTCAGAAACAATTTTTTTGTTTTTAATGACACTATTACTTGTTCTAAATTTGTCACTATTCTACTTAAACCCTCAGTAAATGGGTTCCCATTATAGACTGGCTGTCTTTATATCTCTGTAAGTAATTTTTTTTATTTTTTTTTTTATTATTTTTATTGTTTTCCTCTTAAAAGCATCTTCTTCATTTCTTTCTATCAGAATATTTGTATTTAGTCCTCTGTATTTACTACATTAACCTCTGACTAATCATTCAATATTAAAAGTATATAATAGCTACATTTAACACAATATTATTTGATTTCCTGCTTTCACTTTCGGTGTTGTGTATCAGAGGTATTGGAGTTCTCTGAACCCTCTAACTCACCCTGACTCTGTGGTAAAACTCTCATACGGAGGCATGGACGGCCGAAAGAGTCCTTGCGGGACATCTTTTCCCGTTTCTAAAGTTGTTACTCTTTGCATTGTTATTGTTAACAAGTTTATTGTTAATAGTTTATCTCCCATTTCCTTCATTGTCTGTTATTTATATTCCTTCAATTACCATTTTTACTCCATCATAAACTATTAGTTAACTTTATATTAAAATAAAGTTTACCTGACTTATTTTGTTGTCAGTGCCTCCCTTAAGTTTTCATAACTATCGTTTTACAGGTCTTTCAGCCTCTAACGTTCTGAAGTACGAGCTCTTCTCTGTAATACAGTGTGGGAGACGATCTGGCACGCACTACTGTTGGCTTTTCGAGTCTGAGCTATGTTCACAGACTCTCTCTTTAACCGGTACACCTATTTTACAATAAAATCATCCTGGCTCTTCCAGGACCAATAATTATACTTTCATTACACTTTTTATTTTAATTTTAATATGCCAGATAACATCCCATTTGTCCCAACACATATTGTTACAGATTATAAGTCCTACTTTTAGCCTGCATATTTCCACTTCATAAAACTGTCTTCTGACAATGTTAGGTACATTTCTTCTGTTTGTTTAAAGATATTAATATCAACTTGATATATAGCCTGTCTATCCAAGTCCGGTGGTTTAAATTCGTTTTAGCACTCTATCATTCGTAATATAGAAAAACATTTCTTAGCTGTTTGTTAACAGTCATTAATCATTATTAACCATTATTCCTTGTCTAGAAGTCTTATTCTGTAATGTTATTACATGTACACATTTTTCCACTTCATGTTAGACCTTCCTCAGTCTTTAAAGTCCCTGTAAAGGCAATTCTAAAAAAAAATTCTAAACACATTAGAAATGTTAGAAATGTATTGCTAAAACACATTACAAAGACTGAACTGTGAAGTACTGAATTGTGGAGTTAGACCGTTAAACAGTTTTTCACCATTGCTGTGTTCCGGATTTTTTGGGCGGGGCTAAAACGGGGGCTCGATGACGCACTGAAGCCCCTGAGCTCCTGGACACGCCCCTACTTGATGACGCACTGGAGCCCCTGACGCTGTCCCCTCCCCTAACAATATATAAATATCGCACATTCACATCAATTTGCCGATCGCGAGTTACTGTCAGTACTGTTAATTACTAGCCTACCATAGATATCATATAAAGGCTTTATATGATATCTATAGTTACTACAGCCTAGTTTGCTAGCTAGCTATGCCTCATCACGGAAATGCATATAACCTGGATGCGATCACGTACAAAACAGATAATGTAAATTTACGAAAAACTAACGTATCACATCAACAAGAGGTGGATTAATTTTGTGAAGAGCCACCTTGATGGAGAGCTGAGGATCACCGCCAAAACCTGCCTCTGTAGTGATCATTTTACACGGGATAGTTTTATAAACTTTAGTCGGAGACAACTGGGATTCACTGATAATCCGCTGTTACTGCGGCCGAGCCGAATATCTCCCGCCTCGACTTCATCCTCCCGTCGCGACGACAACTGGTGCCATCGTTGGCAGTGCGTGCCCACCAATGAGTGTAAGTTGCCTTGTGTGCTTATGTTATAATTATAGTAGGTAGTCCAGGCTCGAACATGTATGGCTTTGTAAAAACAATTAAAGTCCCTGTAAAGGCAATTCTAAAAAAAAAATCTAAACACATTAGAAATGTTAGAAATGTTTTGCTAAAACATATTACAAAGACCGTGAACTGTGAAGTACTGAATTGTGGAGTTAGACCGTTAAACAGTTTTTCACCATTGCTGTGTTCCGGATTTTTTGGGCGGGGCTCAAACGGGGGCTCGATGACGCACTGAAGCCCCTGAGCTCCTGGACACGCCCCTACTTGATGACGCACTGGAGCCCCTGACGCTAGCCCCTCCCCTAACAATATAAATAGAGCACATTCACATCAGTTTGCCGATCGCGAGTTTATATCTATGGTTACTACAGCCTACAGTTTGCTAGCTAGCTATGCCTCATCACGGAAATGCATATAACCTGGATGCGATCACGTACAAAACAGATCAGAGTGTCCTTATTTAAATTTCCGAAAAACTAACGTATCACATCAACAAGAGGTGGATTAATTTTGTGAAGAGCCACCTTGGTGGAGAGCTGAGGATCACCGCCAAAACCTGCCTCTGTAGTGATCATTTTACACGGGATAGTTTTATAAACTTTCGTCGGAGACAACTGGGATTCACTGATAGTCCGCTGTTACTGGTGAATGGGGCCGAGCCGACTATATCCCGCCTCGCCCTTTATCATCCCGTCGCGCCGACAACTGGTGCCATCGTTGGCAGTGCGTGCCCACCAATGAGTGTAAGTTGTTGCCTTGTGTGCTAATGTTATAATTATAGTAGGTAGTCCAGGCTCGAACATGTATGGCTTTGTAAAAACAATTAAGCTGCTAGGAGCATCCATTCCGGCTGTAGCGAGTGGGCGTGGTTTCAGCGCAGCCAGTGGACACGCCCCCAGCGTTTGAGAGCAGAGACTCCTGCTCATTTTTTCAAGATTTTGATAGCTTATTTTATGTACTTGCCGGCTTTTTTTTTCATTCAAATTTGGCTGGGTGGCTAATAACGCATTTTTCTGTGGTGTGACAAACTCAGAACACATACTTAATTTTGACTTTACAGGGACTTTAAGTTTTAACCATTTTGGTCTATCTCTATAGAGAAGCCTCGTTCCATTTTCTAGAACCGTTGTGTCTGCCTGAAAGGCTAGTTTTCATTTTAATACATGAGAATCTCCTCATGTTAAATATCTACATTGCTGGATTTTACTGCTTGCCCTGTCATAAGCGAAGCGTCCTCCACTAACAGGTCTTATCTTTTAGCCAGTCTCTGCCTCTTACTGTCTGAGGCTAGCCGTTTGAGACTTTCTGTCTCTCCTTTTTCACGGCTTTCTCAATCTTTACGGCTCTCTCGCTCATAAAGTTATTTGTTCTACGCGCGTTCAACCCTTTCTGGGCTGTCTATAAATAATCTCTGTTCAACCCTTTCTGGGATTTTCCTTTAAATAATCTTTTCTAGATTATTACTTTCTGGCTAAATTTCTCTTAGTCGACTTTTGTTTTAACCCTTCTGGGTTTTATTATTATTACATTAATCTTTGCCCTTTCTGGGTATGCATTATAGCATTCATTTTTCCACTCTCACGGAATTTTATTTGTATATTTTCCACTCTCACGGAATTTTATTTTTATATTAATCTTTGCCCTTTCTGGGCTTTATTATAACAGTAATATTCTCCCTTTCTGGGTCTGTATTATAACAGTAATATTCTCCCTTTCTGGGTCTGTTTTTTTAAATACTATCTTTTCCAGAAGTTTCTCTTAGACGTCATTTATTTTAACCCTTTCTGGGTTGTTCCTTTAAATAATCTTTTCTAGATTATTAACATTGTTGGGGTCTTACAGGTTGCCTTTTAGTTGGTAATTTACTAGCATTCAAAGTTCGTACTCCTATACTCAAGCGTACGAGTGCGGAAGCGAATGGGCAAGCATTGCTCGATCGACCGTGGCCAGGGGTCGATGGATCAATGCCCCTAAAACGTTGGGCGCCATGTTTTACGGTGTGTACTTTACTCTTAACACCTTTTACCTATTTATTTATTATTCTCAGGTAAGGTAAAGAAAGTCAAATCTGACCTAAACCGTAAGCGTTCAAAAGGTACTTACAATTTGGTCAGAAGACTCCTCTGTGGTATGTTCTCATTAATAGTCTTCCAGCATCATAAATCTCAGTAGGCAGATTTTGTAATCAATTACATTTCTTTGAATTGGTTACTTTTCTTTTTATAATAAACAAAAATATAAAAGGTGAATACAACTTAATCGTTTAAGTATAAAATACAATAGTCATGTTTTGAAACAAAGGTGTAGTAAGCTCTGGGCTTCTTCTCTTCTGCTTGGGGTTTCTTGTCCTCAGCTCTGGGCTTCTAGGCGTCGGGGGCACTGGCGTATCAGTATCCCAAGAGGCAGTCCGTTCATCTGTCTTTTATACTCCTTGTTTACAACTGGCATTTGGTTGACACTCCTCCAAAGTTTCCCAGATCCTTCTCCAGTCAGGTGCAAGCGGTCCACCTCTTCATGTCCTTGAACTACAGTAAACTCAGCTAAGATGGCTGAGTTCATTTAAACATTTAAAGAGTCTAGCGCACACACATAATCGCAATTTTCTGCTCCTCTTAACAGAGGTTGGCACAGTCACATATACATACATAACCAATTACTGTACATCTATGCCAAAACAATATAAGCCATCTTTTACAAACAAAATAAATAACAACATTGAATGCAATGCATTACACTGGCTAAATATGTGTAACAAAAAGGCATCTATAATAAATAAGGAGGCAGGTAATTGCATTTTCTTGATATTATACAACAACATATTTTAACATATTTTAAGTTTGCAGTGGCTTCATAAATTAATGAAAAATATTAAAAAACAAAGTACACCTGATGCACATTTCTTTGTTCTTAATTTTCTAGAACTAGTTTAAGAATCTTGCTGTATTTATATGTAATTAATTAAGAGAAAGTACACCGCCATCTTATTCTGATGAAAGTGACTTGAACGCACTGCCGTCGTAAACACGACTTCCCAGGAGGACTTATAGATGATGACGTCACCGGGGGGGCCAACTTCACACAGTGATTGACAGGGTGGGAGGGGACGGTGCCAACTTCACGCAGTGATTGACAGGGTGGGAGGGGGCGGGGCCAACTTCACGCAGTGATTGACAGGGTGGGAGGGGGCGGGGCCAACTTCACGCAGTGATTGACAGGGTGGGAGGGGCGGGGGCGGGGCCAACTTCACGCAGTGATTGACAGGGTGGGAGGGGGCGGGGCCAACTTCACACAGTGATTGACAGGGTGGGAGGGGGCGGGGCCAACTTCACACAGTGATTGACAGGGTGGGAGGGGACGGTGCCAACTTCACGCAGTGATTGACAGGGTGGGAGGGGGCGGGGCCAACTTCACGCAGTGATTGACAGGGTGGGAGGGGGCGGGGCCAACTTCACGCAGTGATTGACAGGGTGGGAGGGGGCGGGGCCAACTTCACACAGTGATTGACAGGGTGGGAGGGGGTGGGGCCAACTTCACACAGTGATTGACAGGGTGGGAGGGGGCGGGGCCAACTTCACACAGTGATTGACAGGGTGGGAGGGGGCGGGGCCAACTTCACACAGTGATTGACAGGGTGGGAGGGGGCGGGGCCAACTTCACACAGTGATTGACAGGGAGGGAGGGTGCGGGGCCAACTTCACGCAGTGATTGACAGGGTGGGAGGGGACGGGGCCAACTTCACACAAGGCTTGTTCAACTTCACACAGCTCTGCGCAGACCGATCGGCGGCTGACTTGAAGCAGTGCATGCCGGTTAGAAATTGTCCGACTTGATACAGCGCTGACGCCACGTGACTGTGACATATGCCATCAAAGTACCGCGAGAGCGATTCGAAAGTAGCCGGAGAACTCAGCCAGCGCAGCTTCTCAAGAGCGGCTGCACGAGCTCTGATGACGACACAGCTGTTCCACGATTGGCCGGATTCACCGAATGACAACGATCACGTGTGTTTCGTGTTTATTCGAACACCTTTAGTTCCTCTAAAGCTCACAAATCAGTTTTTTATAACAGTAAACACTCTTTTCATGTAGTTGCGATGTTATATTGTGTCATGTTTATCAAATTAAAACTGATTAAAAAACGTAGACTCCACTTCATTGATAGAAGTTTATGTTGAACTTTATTCTTGTTCAAACAGACGCTGTATGAAGCAGTACATAAAGTATATTGAATGAAAATGTCTCTGAAACATCTGTGTATTATTTGGCAAATATTGAATTTATTTCACTTCAGCTGTGGTAAAGTATGCAAACACCACGTGAGCGGTCACTACGGGAACCAGAAAGTGTCCGACTTCACGTGTCCATTTGCAGCTCCTCCCCGCCTGCACTCGACTACTCTCAAGAAGTCCTCTCTGCAGCCTGTAGCACGATGACGTATAGCTGGATCAGATCCAACACGTACTGGACGCTGTTACGCGCATGCGCGGTGGTGTGTTTGGTGACGTCATATATGCATGCGCACTAGAAGAGAGTTCATCAGTGATGTGATCAGTTTGTATTTTAAACTTAAATTCAGTGGGGTTAAATTTTTATGTGCGTACATGTCCTGCAGACACTGAACAGCAAATTAAGAGGAACCTTATGTACAGATCACTGTGGAAAAATGAGCCATTAAAGAAGGAACTCTTACCAGACAAAATATCTTTATGCACTTTTTTTTTTTTTTTGGACATCTGACAAGATTTATTTTCTTGATGCTGTTATTATTTTAGCATTTTCCCTTGAATGTGTACTGGTATGTTAAGTTGTTTACAGACCATATTGTATTGTAGCTTTAGGATTAAAATTACAGAGACAATTACTTCCACTCAACAGCAAATATGTCCTGAATAAAATTAAATGGCTTAATTTTAAAATGTTCTGTATACACGCATTAAAAATAATAATAATACTTGCGGTGACCACATGCTATTAATCCATCAAATTTAGGTTTAAAATCATGTGATTTAAAATGTTGTAAAATTAACTATTTTGCATGTATGTAGAGAGAAACTAGGATAACTTAAGATTCACATTTATGTAAATAATTATTCATCAATAATTACTTATTACTATTTATCAGTACTACTACTACACAGGTTAGAACATCATCTCAATACAATATTGAGCATACTAATACCCTCAAAATTTATTGGTTAAAATTTTGTTTGAAAAAAACCTTCTTTGTGGAATTTTATTCCTAATTTTATTTTTGACCGACTTGGGGGTCTTTCTTTTTTACTAATGTGTGATTATAAAATTGACAAATTGCCAGTGAAACTTTCTGCCTTTCATGCTCAAGCTTTATTGGCTTGGAAACTGATCTACAAGCACAACTTCTCTCTGCACCGTTTTCTTATTTGGAATAATCGTTGTATTTTGTATAAACACAAAAGTGTTTTTTTAAAACTGGTTTGAAAAGGGTATTGTTTTAGTTTGTCATTTGTTTAACTCTCAAGGATTCCTTATGACGTATGACGAGTTTCTTCTGCACTTTAATTTTCCTGACTCCCAAGGAATTTGCTCTTGTATTTTCTGCAATCAATTCTGGTATAATTTCCTTATGTAGAAGTGTGTTGTCATCAGTTGATATGCTCATAATTAACAGCTGACACAATATGTGGCAAAATTTGTTTTTTACAGTACAAAAACAATAACCAATCTATTCGTTCTCTATTTTTAAAGGAGTTTGTCACCAAATCTTGCTCTATTGCTTATTGGACTAAATGTGTTAATGACCTTGTTTGGGAAAGTGTCTGGTTATTACCTCATAAGTTTTTTGTTACAAACAAGGTGAAAGAAATCTCTTTCAAGATATTGCACAAATTCTACCCTGTCAAACATTTCCTTAGTAAGTTTAAGACATTGATGTAAGTTGCTCGTTTTGCTCTTTGCACTTGGAAACAGTTCCCCACATTTTCTGGCATTGTAGTCGTGTGAAAAAGTTATGGTATGAAGTGTCTATGTTTATTAAGGAAAAGGTACTCTCTAATTTAGTTTTGCATTTTGAAAATGTAATTTTTGGATATTCAAAGCATGATAACAGTGTGATTAAGGAGGCTTTTGTAATTAATCTGTTAATTTTATTAGTCAAATTTCACATCCATAAGTGTAAGGTTTCTAACAAAAAGCCCCTTTTCTCAGTATTCCTTAAAGAATTCGAAAATTACTTTTCTACTATTCATTCTAGTACTAATGGAAAAGCTATTAAGACTGTCACAAAACATATTAAATAAATTATTTACAAAATATCCTCCAACGTTTTGCAACACTTTGCAGTTTGAATGATGTCTTGTATGAACATGACGGAGTATGTTTTTATGTTTCCACTTTTCGATCGCGCCCGCGCCTCTCACACACACACACACACACACACACACCTCACACACACACATACAACATATTCCAGCATTGGAATCTTGCAGCCTGTTCATTATAACCGTAATAAAAAATTATTATAAAATAGTCAACCTAACATATAAAAAATTCACAGGGGGGACCAAGAACCAGTCAGGGGGGGCCAATCAGAAAATTCAACTGAAAATAAATACTGGTTTAGAAAATATTAAGCACGATTTCCAAAATCTTGTGCAATGCCACGTGCTCTAATATAGATGGTATTATTTTTTTTGTATTTTGCATGGATTAGACAACACAGTTCTGTTCCAATAAATACAAAATAAAAATCACAGACATTATTTAGTCATTTAACATTATTTTATTTACTTTACTTTTTACATTACTTTATTTTCAACACAAAAATTAAGTGTGTGTTCTCAGCATGAAATGTGTCTGTTCCTGTGGGTTAACTGCACCATCACATGTATTATGCTCTGCTCTGTATTCTGCTGGGTTTTTTTGGGGGGGGGGGGTTTTGCTGGCTACCAAATAGTTTGATAAACTCATCCATGTCCAGGGACTTGGCTCTCCGTGACTCTACACTGAGCACTCCCAGGTCATATATAATTTAGTGTGTACATACGTAAACACTGACGTGTTGTGGTGTCTCTTTCCTCCTGTTTTAAAAACGCGCAACTGTGCTCGCTAATCAAACAGTGATTGACAGCACTCTGGTCCAATGGTGCGGTGGGCATTTTCAGGTTGACAGTAAATCTAGCCCAATGAGATTGAAGGGGGGGCACCAGGGGGGGCCAATCATATTCCAGGGGGGGCCGGTGCCACCCCGTGCCCCCCCTCTAGACACGCCCCTGCTGCTCTGTTTAAATTGTCTGCAGTATAATTCGTACATTCACAGTAAGCACCGCTCCACAGTCATATTCCATATTCACACAGTGATTGACAGGAAGGGGGCGGGGCCAACTTCACGCAGTGATTGACAGGGTGGAATGCATTTTCAATTTGCACAATGAATTTTGCTTCATTCATTGCGGGACATTTAATGAAAATGCAATTGCAAGTGTCTTAACTGTGGGTGTAAATGCAATTAAGAAAAATAACATTTGAATGATCATTTTGCTACATTATTTGTTTGAACATGTTAAACATATCTAATCATTTCTGTAATAAATTTTAATTTTACTTTTGCAACTTATAAAGCATTAAAATGTTCAATTTACATATTAAAACTAGTGTATGAAATGGCAAATGTAAATTATATAATTGAATTTTCATTTTCATTTTGCACCAAAAGTTGCACAAATGTAATGGAAAATGTAAGTTTAAATACAGAAATGCATTGCCATTTTACATATTGCATTGTCATTTTGCATATTACATTTCAAATTGAATATTGCTACCCATAAGCTTCCATAGCATTCTCATTGGTTTGCTGGCATTTGGGGGGTTTCATGTGAAAGGAAAGCTGACTGTGAATAGAGCTACAGGGATGACATCAAAACCTGGAAGACTAATTCGCCACTGGTTGCCTCTAATTTATGGAAGCTTGTTTCCGCCACAAAATAAAACAATTTAAAAGATAATTGTGACTTTTTATCTCACAATTCTGACTGTTTTTCCCCTCAGAATTGCAAGGTACAAACTCGCAATTCTGACTTTTTATGTCACGCAATTGTGAGTTTGGCCCTGTCACAAACGGCACCCTAAACACTCGCGGTCTTCCTCTGAGTCCGCACTTTCCTGACGTAACACCGCTTTGACTGTCGTGAACAAGTCTGCTGCGGAGCTCGCTTTAGTGCGCATTTAGAGCACATATCGACCGCAGAGGGGCGCTCGTGAGTACCCTTCTGAAACCTAACATTACTAAATAGGACACCCTACGGTCTCATGGATTTAAAGGGCACGCAGAAGCCATTGTAAGTCTACAAGACTGAAAGTGCATATGAAGTGTGCCATTTAGGACAGGGCCTTTATATCTCGGTGAGTGGACTCTGACAAAATGAAACACCTCTGATTGGCCACTGCGTTCAATAGACCAACAAACATGACTGTGATTGGCTACATTTCTCACCGCTGTAAAAACATTTGACGTTCTCCAGAGCTCAAACACAAACACACACTTGAGAGTTTGCCAGTATGATATTATTACAGAATCAACTGAGGGTGATCTTGCATTCGCTTGAGAGTGCTTATATTTAAATTTGACTTTGTGATGTTTTTTACCATTTTTTTATTTAACAAACTATTTGTGATCAAGCATTAATTGACGGACCCCCTGCAGTACGGCTGCGGACCCTTGTGTTAAACTGATCTGATCTGAACTGAGAGAGTGAAGAGTGTGTCATTGTTCTCTACAGGTTGTGGGATTGTGGAGTCACAGATGAAGGTTGTTCTGCTCTGGCTTCAGCTCTGAGATCAAACCCCTCACACCTGAGAGATCTGAATCTGTCTGAGAATAAACTAGGAGATTCAGTTCATCTGCTCTCTGCTGTACTGGAGGATCCTCACTGTAAACTGGAGAAACTGTGGTAAGATGAACTCTCTGATAAACACATATTTTGTCCTTGGTAAATATATTCTTTATTAGTAATTTAATAGTTTTTAACTTTTTTACTCAGTGATCACCAACTTTGCTTGTTAAACTCTAGCTTGTTTTCGGGTCTGAAGAAGGAGTCCAACCAAACAATTACACATCCACACAACACAAATGAGAGACAATTGAATACATTTCATTGAGAGCTTGTTTTCTGTACAATTATAGTTTGACCAGGAAAACCAAAACCAGTATTTTATGTGTGATTCATAGACACTCAGTTAAACAATAAATTACAAGTGATACTTACTTCAGTCCAAATGCACATTAAATAAATATTCAGTTAAATCAGTGAACATCACAGGTGAGCCAATGCTTGATTAAACATGCTAATCCTAAAACATAAATGTTCTCCCCAGTATATACAGTACTGTGCAAAAGGCTTAGGCATGTTAATATCCCCCCCCCCCCCCCTCCCCTCCCCCCAAAAAATAATTTTAAGTCAGTTATTTATATATTTTGCTGTAGTGTGTCAGTAGGAAATATCAGTTTAGATTTCCAAACATTCTTTTTGCCATTAATTGTAATAATCCAGTGAGATTTGTGTATGCACAAGGAATCTGACAACAGCCGGTATGATCTGATCTCACCATCATCGAGTCCGTCTGTGATTACATGAAGAAACAGAAAAATGATTAACATGCCTAAGACTTTTGCACAGTACTATATTTAAGGGTTAATGCCCGACGAGGTGTCCATTGTCAGGTATTAATGGACGACGGCGAGGCGTGAACCGTCCGACGCGCAGCGAAGTCCATTAATACCTGACAATGGACACCTCGAAGGGCATTAACCCGCTTATACCATGGTCACTTGCCAAATAACACATTTTTAAAACATTAGTTTATATTTTAATTAGTTTTACAATCGAAATCTAAAGTTTTTACAAACAATAACTTGGTTTCCCTGGTTACACCTGATGGTTTATTTAGCAACCGGAGATATTTATAGTCCGCTCAGCTCGTAGAACCCTTCAGTTTACTGCCTGTTGCTATGGTTACTCACAGCTGATGTAGCCAGCGCATTTATTTATTAATTTCGAACGGTAAACAGTCAGTTTCACCAGAACTCCTTTACTAGGTGTCCTCTATCACTTTTTAATGGACACCCTGCAGCCAATCAGAATCGAGTATTCACCCAGACCATGGTATAAAGTATATATATATAATTACTCCACATCACAAACAAGACAAAACATTACACAAATACACAAAGTATAAATGTTATATTAAAACAACAGTGTTTTTGAACTGACAGAGTTACAACACCCACAGACTTCCATAGGAATCGAGGAATGCGGAAGTAAAGTTTTGTATTGCAGTAAATATCATTACAATAAGGCAAAACAAAACTATAATAAATGTTAGGACATTTATTATAGTTTTGTTTTGCCTTATTGTAATGATAGAGCACAATATAAAAAGGAAAAAGAAATGGGAAAAATATCAGGGACAAAAAGACTTCAGGTTCTTCTCATAATTGAAACTTCTTTAATAAATTGATTATTCTTCCACTTTTCAATGTTGACATTCTTAAGGATTTACAGTAAATCCAAAATTATTTTTAAAATACAGAAAACAATGCACTGAAAAAGTGTGTAGGATTTAAATGATTGAATCATGCACATCAGCTCCACATGAACCAATTAAGTTCAACAAAGATAATTTGTTCACATAATGTCAACATCGTGGAATCAAGTCATTTCCAAGTAACCAAATTAAGAAGTTTTAAAGTGATTTTAATATGGTTCCCTAACTGGATTAATTCATTCAATTTCTTATATTTGTGTCACATGACTGAGTTATAAGATTGTATTAGATTGCTACAAAACTATTAATTAGCAATAGCATATATTAGCATGCTAAATGCTAAGCATGAAATCTAATTGTAATATAAGTAATACAAATATTAGAAAAAAAATATTATTTTAAATGGCCATTAATGGATCATAATTATTGGACAAATATTTAGAAACAAAAATATCTTCAAATATTAAATTAATATTATTGAACAAAAATATAGTACATTTAATTGATAAAGTTACACTTCAGGTGTTATTAATGTTATCTCTTTATCACTCCATAGTTACAGCACTGCATGGTATTTGTCCCTCAGTTTCTCCTCAAGTTCATGGAGAACCGGCATCCTTTATAAAGCAGTGTAGAATATAGTGGCATTGCTTGTCACTACATTCAAATCACATCACACACTGCAATCTTTAATAAAATGGTCATTTTACACACTGTTTACACAGCGTCATTGTTCTCTACAGGTTGAAATATTGTGGAGTCACAGATGAAGATTGTTTGAGGAAGATCTTGCATTCGTTTGAGAGTGCTTATATTTAAATTTGACTTTGTGATGTTTTTTACCCATGTTTAAATTTTTTTACAAAAAATGATTTGTGATCAAGCATTTAAGTCCCTGTAAAGTCAAAATTAAGTATGTGTTCTGAGTTTGTCACACCACAGAAAAATGTGTTATTAGCTACCCAGACAAATTTCAATGATAAAAAAAGCCGGCAAGTACATAAAATAAGCTATCAAAATCTTGAAAAAATGAGCAGGAGTCTCTGCTCTCAAACGCTGGGGGCGTGTCCGCTGGCTGCGCTGAAACCACGCCCACTCGCGGGAAAGCTGCCGTCGCCACACTCAGCTGTCACCGCTACAGCCGGAATGGATGCTCCTAGAAGCTTAATTGGTTTTACAAAGCCATACATGTTCGAGCCTGGACTACCTACTATAATTATAACATTAGCACACAAGGCAACTTACACTCATTGGTGGGCACGCACTGCTGATGATGGCACCAGTTGTCGCAGGGCCGGCCCGAGGCATAAACGAACTAAGCGGCTGCTTGGGGCCACCAGGGGGCCCCCAATCGAGTTTTTTTTTTTTTTTTTTTTTTTTTTTTTACATATTAATTAACTTAAACAAGTGACATAAATGAATTAAAGGATTAATAATTCAAGACAAGAAAATTCTGATTTCATGATCAATATACCTGCCTACAACTGCTGCTGTGTCTGCCAGTGTTTGAGTCATGCGCATAACCTCGCGTGCATAGACAATTCGTGCGTAAAGTCACGGTAATGTTAAGCCATGTCACAAAAATTTGATTTGATCAATGATTTATCCTTTAAAGGAGTCATGACCTGTAATTTTCACTTTTCCACGAGAAAAAAATTATGTTATGATTGCCTAACGATTATACACTGGCCGGGAAGCCGATATTTAAAAGTGAAGTGTTTGTTTACCCCTTGGATCGTCAACCAGCCCACGTGCACGCGCACTCAAATACGTGATGTTAATTTCTGCGCCGACTTGACGTCAAGTCGGCGCAGGATATACCATATATGGACACCGCAGACCTATGCTGCAGGAAGCCCGCCCTGCCCCTCTCCCCCTCATATTCAGTCGAGCGCCGCCATGAATTCCGATTCGAAGTACGCACTCGACCGTGAAAGATGCAGAAACGTGGTGCACACGTGAGTTGCTCTGTTGTTGACTGCCAGAATCAACATGGAAATGTTTTTTTCTCTCCCAAGAACGGACCAAGCTATCAGGGACCAGTGGATTAAATTAATTTTAATGATGCGGTTCCTACAACCCTTCCCACTGGCTTAGGTGTCTGTGCTAAACATTTTACAAAAATTGCGTTGCAATGATAAGATCTTTATTCACGCGATCAACAGACTGTCTGTCATCTGCTCAGTCAGTGCTCATCATGCTGCAACCTTTCATGTGATGGAATAGATTTAAATATAATGCTTTAAACGATACTTTTCACGATTTGTTAATCTCGATAGCTGTAATAGTAAAAACGTTGTAAAAGTTTTCGACAGAGTTCATGTAATACTACTAGCTATTTCATATGCAAGCATGTCAGCCAATCACAGCAGTGGGCGTTTGCACTGCAGTCTCACAGCAGACACGCCCCTTAAAACAGAGCGTTCAAATCTGAGGCTGAAATCAGGCTTGGAAAAATGGCTTTTATTTATAAATTATGAAAATTTTTGATGTAAAAATCATACTAACATTATAAGGGCACCCCAGGCAACATTATAAAATAATAAAACAATCCAGTTCATGACTCCTTTAAATGTAATGATATTCAGAACAGAACAAGAATAAAAAAATAACTATAAACAAGCCAAAACGAAATAATTTAAAGCGAAAGTGAAATTAAGCGGCGTTGGGCTCACGCATCTCTCTCATTAGAATCAAAATGTTTCAACATTCGCGATGGATTTGGATGGTAAACTATTCTTTATCATAGGCTTTGTACTTCACTCACGTTCCATTATCGACGGAAAAAAATCATCCTCCTCACACGCGCAAAAATGTGCTTGGAAACATCACAGTGGAAGATTACAAAGCTTGTGTGTGTGTGTGTGTGTGTGTGTGTGTGTGTGTGTGTGTGTGTGTGTGTGTGTGTGTGTGTGTGTGTGTGTGTGTGTGTGTGTGTGTGTGTGTGTGTGTGTCGCGGGCGCGATCGAACAGTGGAAACATAAAAACATACTCCGTCATGTTCATACAAGACATCATTCAAACTGCAAAGTGTTGCAAACGTTGGAGGATATTTTGCAAATAATTTTTTTAATATGTTTTGTGACACTTTGTTTTCAGAAGATTCCAAGAGTTAGTAAAAGAGTAAAGAAAAAGTTACAACTTTAAGTATCTATTTTTTATTTATTTTGTATTAATACATAACCTCATTGTATTCATTTATAATGCAACATTATAGCGTGACATTGTGTCAATAATCGTCAAGCACAGGTGACTCCGCGTGGTGGGAGGGGGCCCCCAAATCAAATTCTGCTTAGGGCCCCCAAAAGGCTCGGGCCGGCACTGAGTTGTCGGCGCGACGGGAGTATGAACACCGAGGCGGGAGATAGTCGGCTCGGCCCCATTCACCAGTAACAGCGGATTATCAGTGAATCCCAGTTGTCTCCGACGAAAGTTTATAAAACTATCCCGTGTAAAATGATCACTACAGAGGCGGGTTTTGGCGGTGATCCTCAGCTCTCCATCAAGGTGGCTCACCTATTCACTCATTTATTCACAAAATTAATCCACATCTTGATGTGATCGTTTTTCGGAAATTTTAATAAGGACACCGATCTGTTTTGTACGTGATCGCATCCAGGTAGTATGCATTTCCGTGACGAAGGCATAGCTAGCTAGCAAACTGTAGGCTGTAGTAACTAATAGTACTGACAGTAACTCGCGATCGGCAAACTGCTGTGATTGTGCTCTATTTATATTGTTAGGGGAGGGGACAGCGTCAGGGGCTCCAGTGTGTCATCAAGTAGGGGCGTGTCCAGGAGCTCAGGGGCTCCAGTGTGTCATCGAGCCCCCGTTTTAGCCCCGCCCAAAAAATCCGGAACACAGCAATGGTGAAAAACTGTTTAACGGTCTAACTCCACAATTCAGTACTTCACAGTTCACAGTTTTCGTAATATGTTTTAGCAATACATTTCTAACTTTTATAATGTGTTTAGAATTTTTTTTTTAGAATTGCCTTTACAGGGACTTTAATTGACGGACCCCCTGCAGTACGGCTGCGGACCCTTGTGTTAAACTGATCTGATCTGATCTGAACTGAGAGAGTGAAGAGTGTGTCATTGTTCTCTACAGGTTGAATTATTGTGGAGTCACAGATGAAGGTTGTTCTGCTCTGGCTTCAGCTCTGAGATCAAACCCCTCACACCTGAGAGATCTGAATCTGTCTGGGAATGAACTAGGAGATTCAGTTCATCTGCTCTCTGCTGTACTGGAGGATCCTCACTGTAAACTGGAGAAACTGGGGTAAGATGAACTCTCTGATAAACACATATTTTGTCCTTGGTAAATATATTCTTTATTAGTAATGTAATAGTTTTTAACTTTTTTACTCAATGATCACCAACTTTGCTTGTTAAACTCTAGCTTGTTTTCGGGTCTGAAGAAGGAGTCCAACCAAACAATTACACATCCACACAACACAAATGAGAGACAATTGAATAAATTTTATTGAGAGCTCATTTTCTGTACAATTATAGTTTGACCAGGAAAACCAAAACCAGTATTTTATGTGATTCATAGACAGTTAAACAATAAATTACAAGTGATACTTACTTCAGTCCAAATGCACATTAAATAAATATTCAGTTAAATCAGTGAACATCACAGGTGAGCCAATGCTTGATTAAACATGCTAATCCTAAAACATAAATGTTCTCCCCAGTATATACAGTACTGTGCAAAAGTCTTAGGCATGTTAATACCCCCCCCCCCCCCCCAAAAAGATGGTTTTAAGTCAGTTATTTATATATTTTGCTGTAATGTGTCAGTAGGAAATATCAGTTTAGATTTCCAAACATTCTTTTTGCCATTAATTGTAATAATCCAGTGAGATTTGTGTATGCACAAGGAATCTGACAACAGCCGGTATGATCTGATCTCACCATCATCGAGTCCGTCTGTGATTACATGAAGAAACAGAAAAATGATTAACATGCCTAAGACTTTTGCACAGTACTATATAGTATATATATATAATTACTCCACATCACAAACAAGACAAAACATTACACAAATACACAAAGTATAAATGTTATATTAAAACAACAGTGTTTTTGAACTGACAGAGTTACAACACCCACAGACTTCCATAGGAATCGAGGAATGCGGAAGTAAAGTTTTGTATTGCAGTAAATATCATTACAATAAGACAAAACAAAACTATAATAAATGTCCTAAAGAACAGAGCACAATATAAAAAAGGAAAAAGAAATAGAAAAAATGATAATTTCAGGGACAAAAAGGTTTCTAATAATTAACATTTCTTTAATAAATTGATTAATCTTCCACTTTTCAATGTTGACATTCTCTGATCCTCTTCGGTTTAAAAATGACCGAA